>NC_057799.1:448722461-449008735 GCF_018294505.1 Triticum aestivum | reverse complement strand
TACCGGGACCACCGGAAGGGTCCCGGGGGTCCACCGGGTGGGGCCACCTATCCCGGAGGGCCCCATGGGCTGAAGTGGGAAGGGAACCAGCCCTTAGTGGGCTGGGGCGCCCCCCATGGACCTCCCCCTGCGCCTAGGGTTGGAAACCCTAGGGTGGGGGCGCCCCACTTGCCTTGGGGGGTAAGTTTCCCCCTGGCCGCCGCCGCCCCCCCCCCCCCCTTGCAGATGGGATCCAGGCCGGCGCCCCCTCCCCTCCCAGGGGGCCTATATATAGTGGGGGGGAGGGAGGGCAGCAACATGACAGCCCCTGGCTCCTCCCTCTCCCCATGCAACACCTCTCCCTCTCGCAGAAGCTTGGCGAAGCCCTGCCGAGACCCCGCTACTTCCACCACCACGCCGTCATGCTGCTGGATCTCCATCAACCTCTCCTTCCCCCTTGCTGGATCAAGAAGGAGGAGACGTCGCTGCTCCGTACGTGTGTTGAACGCGGAGGTGCCGTCCGTTCGGCACTCGGTCATCGGTGATTTGGATCCGGCGAGTACGACTCCATCAACCCCGTTCATTGGAACGCTTCCGCTCGCGATCTACAAGGGTATGTAGATGCACTCCTTTCCCCTGGTTGCAAGTATACTCCATAGATGGATCTTGGTGATGCGTAGAAAAATTTTAAATTCTGCTACGATCCCCAACAGTGGCATCATGAGCCAGGCCTATGCGTAGTTACTATGCACGAGTAGAACACAAAGCAGTTGTGGGCGTAGATGTTGCCAATTCTTCTTGCCGCTACTAGTCTTATCTTGTTTCGGCGGTATTGTGGGATGAAGCGGCCCGGACCGACCTTACACGTACGCTTACGTGAGACAGGTTCCACCGACTGACATGCACTAGTTGCATAAGGTGGCTAGCGGGTGTCTGTCTCTCCCACTTTAGTCGGAACGGATTCGATGAAAAGGGTCCTTATGAAGGGTAAATAGAAATTGGCACATCACGTTGTGGTTTTGCGTAGGTAAGAAACGTTCTTGCTAGAAACCCATAGCAGCCACGTAAAACATGCAACAACAATTAGAGGACGTCTAACTTGTTTTTGCAGGGTATGCTATGTGATGTGATATGGCCAAAAAGGATGTGATGAATGATATATGTGATGTATGAGATTGATCATGTTCTTGTAATAGGAATCACGACTTGCATGTCGATGAGTATGACAACCGGAAGGAGCCATAGGAGTTGTCTTAATTTATTGTATGACCTGCGTGTCAATGAAAACGCCATGTAATTACTTTACTTTATTGCTAATCGTTAGCCATAGTAGTAGAAGTAATAGTTGGCGAGACAACTTCATGAAGACACAATGATGGAGATCATGATGATGGAGATCATGGTGTCATGCCTGTGACGAAGGTGATCATGCCGCGCCTCAAAGATGGAGATCAAAGGCGCAAGATGATATTGGCCATATCACGTCACTTTATGATTTGCATGTGATGTTTATCATGTTTACATCTTATTTGCTTAGAACGACGGTAGCATAAATAAGATGATCCCTCACTAAAATTTCAAGAGACGTGTTCCCCCTAACTGTGCACCGTTGCGAAGGTTCGTTGTTTCGAAGCACCACGTGTTGATCGGGTGTGATAGATTCTAACGTTCGAATACAACGGGTGTTGACGAGCCTAGCATGTACAGACATGGCCTCGGAACACATGCGAAACACTTAGGTTGACTTGACGAGCCTAGCATGTACAGACATGGCCTCGGAACACAAGAGATCGAAAGGTCGAACATGAGTCGTATAGTAGATACGATCAACATGGAGATGTTCACCGATGATGACTAGTCCGTCTCACGTGATGATCGGACACGGCCTAGTTTGACTCGGATCATGTATCACTTAGATGACTAGAGGGATGTCTATCTGAGTGGGAGTTCATTAATCAGATGAACTTAATTATCATGAACATAGTCAGAATGTCTTTGCAAATTATGTCATAGCTTGCGCTTTAGTTCTACTGGTTAAGATATGTTCCTAGAGAAAATTTAGTTGAAAGTTGGTAGTAGCAATTATGCGGACTAGGTCCGTAAACTGAGGATTGTCCTCATTGCTGCACAGAAGGCTTATGTCCTTAATGCACCGCTCGGTGTGCTGAACCTCAGCGTCGTCTATAGATGTTGCGAAACATCTGACATACACGTTTTGATGACTACGTGATAGTTCAGTGCGTAATGCTAACGGTTTAGAATTGTGGCACCAAAGACGGTTTTTGAAACGTCGCAGAACATATGAGATGTTCCGAAGACTGAAATTGGGATTTCGGACTAGTGCCCACGTCAAGAGGTATGAGACCTCTGACAAGTTTCTTAAGCCTGCAGACTAAGGGAGAAAAGCTCAATCGTTGAGCATGTGCTCAGATTGTCTAAGTACTACAATCGCTTGAATCGAGTGGGAGTTAATCTTCCAGATGAGATAGTGATGGTTCTCCATAGTCACTGCCACCAAGCTATTAGAGCTTCGTGATGAACTATAACATATCAGGGATAGATATGATGATCCTTGAGCAACTCGCGATGTTTGACACCGCGAAAGTAGATATCAAGAAGGAGCATCAATTGTTGATGGTTAGTAAAACCACTAGTTTCTAGAAGGGCAAGGGCAAGAAGGGATACTTCATGAAACAGCAAATCATTTGCTGCTCTAGCGAAGAATCCCAAAGTTAAACCCAAACCCGAGACTAAGTGCTCCTGTAATGAGGGGAACGGTCACTGAAGCAGAACTACCCTAGATACTTGGTAGATGAGAAGGCAGGCAAGGTCGACAGAAGTATATTGGATATACATTAAATGAATGTGTACTTTACTAGTACTCCTAGCAGCACCAGGGTATTAGATACCGGTTCGGTTGCTAAGTGTTAGTAACTCGAAATAAAAGCTGCGGAATAAACGGAGACTAGCTAAAGGTGAGATGACGATATGTGTTGGAAGTGTTTCCAAGGTTGATGTGATCAAGCATCGCATGCTCCCTCTACCATCGAGATTTGGTGTTTGCGTTGAGCATGATTGGATTATGTTTATCGCAATACGGTTATTCATTTAAGGAGAATAATGGTTACTCTGTTTATTTGAATAATACCTTCAATGGTCTTGCACCTAAGATGAATCTCGATCGTAGTGATACACATGTTCGTGCCAAAAGATATAAAATAGTAATGATAGTTCCACATACTTGTGGCACTGCCATTTGAGTCATATTGGTATAGAACGCATGAAGAAGCTCCATGTAGATGGATCTTTGGACTCACTCGTTTTTGAAAAGATTGAGACATGCGAACCATGTCTATTGGTATATATGCATGAAGAAACTCCATGCAAATGGATCGTTTGTACTCACTTGATTTTGAATCACTTGAGACATGCAAATCATACCACATGGGCAAGATGACTAAAAGGCCTCGTTTTCAGTAAGATGGAACGAGAGAGCAACTTATTGGAAGTAATACATTTTGATGTATGCAGTCCAATGAGTGCTGAGGCATGCAGTGGATATCGTTATGTTCTTACTTCACAGATAATTTGAGTAGATGCTAAGAATATTTACTTGATGAAACACAAGTCTGAATTATTGAAAGGTTCAAGTAATTTCAGAGTGAAGTTGAAGATCGTCGTGACAAGAGGATAAAATGTCTATGATATGATCATAGAGATATCTGAGTTACGAGTTTGGCACACAATTAAGACATCATGGAAGTGTTTCACAATTAATACCGCCTGGAACACCACAGTGTGATGGTGTGTCCGAACATCATAACTGCACCCTATTGGATATGGTGCATACCATGATGTCTCTTATCAAATTACAACTATCGTTTATGGGTTAGGCATTAGAGACAACCGCATTCACTTTAAAAGGGGGCACCACGCAATTCCGTTGAGATGACACCGTTTAGAGAAACCTAAGTTCTCGTTTCTTAAAAGATTGGGGCTGCGATGCTTATGTGAAAGAGTTTGAAGCTGATAAGCTCGAACCCAAAGCGGATAAATGCATCTTCATAGAAAACCCAAAGCAGTTGGGTATACCTCCTATTTCAGATCTGGAAGCAAAAGTAATTGCTTCTAGAAACGAGTCCTTTCTCGAGGAAAAGTTTCCCTCGAAAGAATTGAGTGGGAGGATGGTGGAGGCTTGATAAGGTTATTGAACCATCACTTCAACTAGTGTGTAGCAGGGAACAGGAAGTTGTTCCTGTGGCACCTACACCAATTGAAGTGGAAGCTTATGATAGTGATCATGAAACTTCGGATCAAGTCACTACCAAACCCCGTAGGTCGACAAGGATATGTACTACTCCTGAGTGGTACGGTAATCCTGTCTTGGAAGTCATGTTGCTAGACAACAATGAACCTACGAGCTATGGAGAAGCGATGGTGGGCCCATATTCCGACAAATGGTTAGAAACCATGAAATCCGAGATAGGATCCATGTATCAGAACAAAGCATGGACTTTGGTGAACTTGCCCGATGATCGGCAAGCCATTGAGATAAATGGATCTTTAAGAAGAAGACGGACATGGACGGTAATGTTACCGTCTATGAAGCTCGACTTGTGGCAAAGAGTATTTTCACAAGTTCAAGGAGTTGACTACGATGAGATTCTCTCATCCGTAGCGATGCTTAAGTCCGTCGGAATCATGTTAGCATTAGCTACATTTATGAAATCTGGCAGATGGATGTAAAAACAAGTTTCCTTACCAGTTTTCGTAAGGAAAGGTTGTATGTGATACAATCAGAAAGGTTTTGTCGATCCTAAGGATGCTAAAAGGTATGCTAGCTCCAGCGATCCTTCCATGGACTAGAGCAAGCATCTCGGAGTCAGAATATACGCTTTGATGGAGTGATCAAAGTTTTTGGGTTTATACAAAGTTTGTTAGAAACTTGTATTTACAATAAAGTGAGTGGGAGCACTACAACATTTCTGATAAGTATATGTGAATGACATATTGTTGATCCGAAATGATGTAGAATTTCTGGAAAGCATAAAGGTTGTTTGAAAGGAGTTTTTCAAAGGAAGACCTGGATAAAGCTGCTTACATATTGGGCATCAAGATCTATAGAGATAAATCAAGACGCCTGATGATACTTTCAAAGAACGCACACTTTGACATGTTTTTGAAAGAGTTCGAAATAGATCAGCAAAGAAGGAGTTCTTGGCTGTGTTGCAAGGTGTGAGTATTGAGTAAGACTCAAGACCTGACCACAGCAGAAGAGAGAGAAAGGACGAAGGTCGTCCCCTATGCTTTAGACGTAGGCTCTATAGTATGCTATGCTGTGTACCGCACATTAAGTGTGCCTTGCCATGAGTTGGTCAAGGGGTACAATAGTGATCCGGGAACGGATCACATGACAGTGGTCGAACTTGTCCTTAGTATCTAGTGGACTAAGGAATTTTCTCGATTATGGAGGTGAAAAGGAGTTCGTCGTAAAGGGTTACGTTGATGCGAACTTTGACACTAATCCGGATGACTCTGAGTAGTAAACTGGATTCGTATAGTAGAGCAGTTATTTGAAATGGCTCCAAGTAGCGCGTGGTAGCTTCCACAAGATGACATAGATATTCGTAAAGCACACACGGATCTAAAAGGTTCAGACCCGTTGACTAATAACCTCTCTCACAAGCATGACATGATCGAACCAGAACTCATTGAGTGTTAATCACATAATAATGTGAACTAGATTGTTGACTCTAGTGAACTCTTTGGATGTTGGTCACATGGTGATGTGACCTGTGAGTGTTAATCACATGGTGATGTGAACTAGATTATTGACTCTAGTGCAAGTGGGAGACTATTGGAAATATGCCCTAGAGGCAATAATAAATTGGTTATTATTATATTTCCTTGTTCATGATAATCGTTTATTATCCATGCTAGAATTGTATTGATAGGAAACTCAGATACATGTGTGGATACATAGACAACACCATGTCCCTAGTAAGCCTCTAGTTGACTAGCTCGTTGATCAATAGATGGTTACGGTTTCCTGACCATGGACATTGGATGTCGTTGATAACGGGATCACATCATTAGGAGAATGATGTGATGGACAAGACCCAATCCTAAGCATAGCATAAAAGATCGTGTAGTTCGTTTGCTAGAGCTTTTCCAATGTCAAGTATCTTTTCCTTAGACCATGAGATCGTGTAACTCCCGGATGCCGTAGGAGTGCTTTGGTTGTACCCAATGTCACAACGTAACTGGGTGACTATAAAGGTGCATTACGGGTATCTCTGAAAGTGTCTGTTGGGTTGACACGGATCGAGACTGGGATTTGTCACTCCGTATGACGGAGAGGTATCTCTGGGCCTACTCGGTAATGCATCATCATAATGAGCTCAATGTGACTAAGGAGTTAGCCACGGGATCATGCATTACGGTACGAGTAAAGTGACTTGCCGGTAACGAGATTGAACAAGGTATTGGGATACCGACGATCGAATCTCGGGCAAGTAAAGTACCGATTGACAAAGGGAATTGTATACGGGATTGATTGAATCCTCGACATCGTGGTTCATCCGATGAGATCATCGTGGAACATGTGGGAGCCAACATGGGTATCCAGATCCCGCTGTTGGTTATTGACCGGAGAGGTGTCTCGGTCATGTCTGCATGTCTCCCGAACCCGTAGGGTCTACACACTTAAGGTTCGGTGACGCTAGGGTTGTAGAGATATTAGTATGCGGAAACCCGAAAGTTGTTCGGAGTCCCGGATGAGATCCCGGACGTCACGAGGAGTTCCGGAATGGTCCGGAGGTGAAGAATTATATATAGGAAGTCAAGTTTCGGCCACCGGGAAAGTTTCGGGGGTCACCGGTAGTGTACCGGGACCACCGGAAGGGTCCCGGGGGTCCACCGGGTGGAGCCACCTATCCCGGAGGGCCCCATGGGCTGAAGTGGGAAGGGAACCAGCCCTTAGTGGGCTGGGGCGCCCCCCATGGGCCTCCCCCTGCGCCTAGGGTTGGAAACCCTAGGGTGGGGGGCGCCCCACTTGCCTTGGGGGGTAAGTTTCCCCCTGGCCGCCCCCCCCCCCTGCAGATGGGATCCAGGCCGGCGCCCCCCCTCCCAGGGGGCCTATATATAGTGGGGGGAAGGGAGGGCAGCAACATGACAGCCCCTGGCGCCTCCCTCTCCCCCTGCAACACCTCTCCCTCTCGCAGAAGCTTGGCGAAGCCCTGCCGAGACCCCGCTACTTCCACCACCACGCCGTCGTGCTGCTGGATCTCCATCAACCTCTCCTTCCCCCTTGCTGGATCAAGAAGTAGGAGACGTCGCTGCTCCGTATGTGTGTTGAACGCGGAGGTGCCGTCCGTTCGGCACTCGGTCATCGGTGTTTTGGATCACGGCGAGTACGACTCCATCAACCCCGTTCATTGGAACGCTTCCGCTCGCGATCTACAAGGGTATGTAGATGCACTCCTTTCCCCTCGTTGCAAGTATACTCCATAGATGGATCTTGGTGATGCGTAGAAAAATTTTAAATTCTGCTACGATCCCCAACACTTATGTTCTATTACGGGCTCGATTTTCATGATCTAGCTCCGGATTCCATCCTTCATATCTCGTCATTTATCGTCGTGTGTGAGGCCTTCCTCCGCATCACCCCACACTTCGGCTTATGGCTTAAGACCTTCAATGTGAAGCCGAAGATGATCGATGGGCGACACGCAGAATGCGGAGGTGCCATAATAAGCAAAGGTGCCGATGCTCCATGGCCAAAGGGTTCCTTCCCGGAGATGTCCAATTTATGGCAGCGGGAGTGGTTTTACATCACAGCTCCCCGAAGTACTAAGTGGGTAGCTGTCCCCGCCTTCCGTTCGGACCCCCCGCCACAACTGGCGTCATGGGTCAACAAGGGGCTGGACTGGGGGCCAGTTAATGACGTGCCGACATTGCAGAGTCGCATCCGAGATCTCCTCAAGAGAGATGTCAGCCTTGTCAAGGTAACGCAAGTCATGCTAGTTCGTTGGGTCCTGCCATGCCAACGTCGACCTCTCTGTATGTGGGAGTTCAACTCGGAAGGACCGCGAACTATTCAGCAATTCTTCGGCGTGACACTCGAAGAGATGTATGGATTGTTCTTCGGATCACGAATAAAGTGTCCGGACACCACCGAGGATGCGGGTTTAAACTGCAATCGTCCAGATACCCACGTAAGTAGTTCTGCGGCCGAACACGGTGTCTTTTCATTTGTCACAACATCATTCTGAAAAAATCGCTCTTGGCCAGGACTGGATAAGAAAGGCGAAGATGATCAGGTGTTCGGCCCCCCTCCCCGAAGGCTCACCGGATCCTGTACTAGCCAGGATGCTTGAGCATGCACCTTATCAAGTGCCATCAGGGGAAGATAAAGGGAGGAATAAAGAAGCCGAAAGCGGGCCTCACGCATTATTCATCCAAACCGAGGGAATTAGTGTCTCCGCAAAGGTGGATAATCGGGGAGAAGAATCTAAAATTCCCTCTCCCTAAGGAAGGAAAAGGACCGCCTCTGAAGACTTGGAAACGAGGGACGAAACCTTCGCCGGTGGGCCCTGCCCCGGAGGGCATCCTTACCATACAGTGCCCGCAAGGGGGTCAGCCCTCCACCGAGCTGTAAGTGAACAAGAGTACTTTTGGTAAATATATCCTGCTTCATCTCCAAGGACAATAACCGAGACGTATGTCTTGCAGTTCGGATCGTAGCCCTTCCCGACAAAGTTCTTCTTCAAGGGATCTTCTTCCGGAGATGATGAGAGCGAAATGCCTCCCCCTGTCTCCCCGCCTCATGAGGCGGACGACCCTGAGGTGTCGTCACGGAGGATTTCTCCTGATCCGCCAAGGCCAGAAGGTAACCCTTCGGCCACCCGAAGTCCGGAGTATTCGGCTCCTAAGGAGAGCAACAGGAAGAGTCCGGGACTGTCCGGTGCACGACCGGACGCACTGATGGGTCTTCTGGAGCAAGTGGCTATCTTAGAGGTGCATCGTACTTTAATGGGTATGGTGGTTGAGAGGATTTCATCCGCCAAAAGTGGGTTGCATGAAGCTTTTATGAGCCTGCTAAGAGGCTTTGAGGTACGCAAAGTAATATTTTTTTACGGTACCGCACACGCTAGGTGTGCCCTATACAGATAGTAGCCCCTGAGACTCTGGTTGCTGTCCAGAGGCGGCGAACAGACGATCATAGTCCTAGGTAATGACCATGCTGCTTTCATGTGCAGGCGGCTGAGGGTCCGGTGGCTGGCCGGACTACTGAGTTTGCCGAACTGAGGCGGCAGCTTGACGCGGCAGATGCCGACATCGCGCTTGTGAACAAGCGGCTTGACGAGGCACAGGGTATGTATTTTCGGGTGGTCAACAAATATTAAGAGGAGCATGATGCTAGTATCTATAATATGTTGTGACTGCAGATGGAGCTGCCGCCGTGGAGACCCTCCGGGCGGAGCTTGCCCGGGCCAAGGAACAAGCTAGGAGAAGTGATGCGGCCGCCCTAAAGGCGGCCGAAGAGTTAAGAGCCGAACAGGCTACTCATCGCCAGAGCAAAAATAAAATAGCCAAGATGGCTGTTGAGTTGAAGGATGCCGCCGACCGGTATGAGCTTCTTGAAAAGGAAAGCCAAGCGAAAGCGGTGGACCTGAAGAAAGCCATGGTAGCAGCCAAGGAAACCCTCTCTAAAATCAGAGCGACGAAGGAGGAGCTTCGTCAAGCCGGGGATATCACGGCTGGGAAGCCCTTTTTGTGGTGGACGAAGTTCGGAGATCCGAAGTATGCCCCTCTGGATCAATTATGGAGTGCTGCAGACGCGTACTTGGACTTGGCAACGAGTGCTGCTGATGCGACTGAGTTTTTCAAAGATCAGAAAGATCATGAAGTGGAAAGGTTGTTCTGGTCGCAGTTCAGTGCTCCCACGCGTCCGCTGCTGTTAAATGAACAAATGGCCGAGTGGGCTGAGCTCCATAGATTGTCCGGACTTGCCATGAGGTCTGTCGTGGATCATCTTTGGCCGGAGGGACCAAGGCCGATAGTTATTTTGGTTTAGTGCAACGATTCCTTGGTGTTGTGCCGCATATCGACGCTGTAAAGAGGTCGGCATGCATAGAGGGTGCGCGGTTGGCTCTTGCCCGTGTTAAGACATACTGGGCAGAGATGGAGGCCATCACTATTGCAACCCAGGATCCGGCCGTAGGCCAGGTCTCGGCCGAGCACTATTTTGAAGAAGTCCTAGAAGGTGCTCGTTTAATAAAGGCGCAGTGCTCGAAGAGTATCATGTTCGAGTGACATGTATCCCAATTGTAAAAACAGTGCTATTTGGATTATAAAGGTTGTGTTTATACTTTTGCCTGAAAGTGTTATGATGCCTCCTGTGCGGCCATTTATGTATGTATATAACCTGAAAGTTTCCAGTCGTCGGCTTCATCCCCCACGCATATAATGCGGGGGTGTTCGGAAAAGCGCGTATTCACACTTGATCCAACGTCTTGGTCCATTAAGGAGCTGATAGCGCGGCGAACAAGGCAATCGGACTATATAGCTTTAACACTTTCACTTAGCCATAGGAGTTTGACGGTGGGGCTACTATATAGCCCCTGGTACTTCCGCGCTCATCCGAATACGGGGCGCGTACATACATGACCGGGAAACAGGCCCTTTGTTAATGCGGAGGAATCGTGAAGATTTCGCTCGGTCAACGAGTGGTTGACCAGTCTCGCGCTTTATCATGATAGTCAGTTTTCGGCTTTCTCTACTGAGGTGCTCATCCAGATGAACCAGGGCACAATCGCAGTAGTTCTCCCGGTGCCACCTTAGCCGATAGAGCGGAATGTAAGGTAGCAAAACACGGGAGCCGGGCAAACCCAACTATTGACCAAAGACATGATTCGGAGCTGATGCATATAAGGCCAAACTCGCGATGCCGAACACTCCCTAAGGTATTTGGTCTTTACAACGTATACTGGGCTGAGTAACGCCCTCGATAATGAGCCTTGAATTTCCAGGTACGTGCATTAGTCTGGCGTGACGAAATGCCAATAACGCCTACATCCCTCTTGGTTATGTTGAATATCCGGAGGGTGTGAAGCAACAAGAGGCAGTAAAAAAGGTTTACACAGGGTCTTAATCTAAAAAGAAACCTTTGGGCGGGGCCCTACTGCACGTCTGCGCCTGTGTCTCCGTTGTGCCGTATCCTGGAAGGGTGTAGCACGATTATCATCTGTAAAAGAGAAAAACCCAGGTGAAAGTCTTCGTGCGAAAAATTGGTTATTCTTAATAAACCATTAAAATTCAATCTAAATAAGGTCAAGCCGAACTGTAGTCCTTTTTACATGCGGGAAGCCCCTAGCACCACCTATGGGGGTATATCCATCGACCCAATTGCAGGTTTATCTGAGCTGTTACAGCTAGTGGTGCGCCGGACTCGTCTAGCCGTGTCCGCGGTCTTGACGACCGATCATTTATTCTGGTTGGAGAGGTCGTTCAGTGTTCGGCTGCTAGAGTCGCCACACATTCTTCCGCACGTAAGGAATGCTCTGTGTTTCCGCTAACTATGATGATGCCACATGGACCGGGCATCTTAAGCTTAAGATAAGCGTAATGCGGTACTGCATTAAAACGAGCGAAGACCGTTCTTCCGAGTAGTGCGTGATAGCCGCTTTGGAATGGAGCGATGTCGAAGGTTAATTCTTCGCTTCGGAAGTTGTCGGGAGAACCGAATACAACCTCTAGGACTAGAGAGCCCGTGCAGCGGGCCTCTGGGCCTGGTATTACTCCTTTAAAGGTAGTATTGCTTTGGTTGATTCTTGTCGGGTCTATCCCCATTTTGCGGACTGTGTCCTGATATATCAGATTAAGACTACTCCCGTCGTCCATAAGGACTCGGGTGAGATGGTATCCGTCAATTATTGGGTCTAGCACCAAGGCAGCCGATCCTCCGTGCCGGATACTAGTCAGGTGATCCCTGCGACCAAAAGTGATCGGGCAGGCCGACCAAGGGTTGAACTTGGGGGTGACGGGCTCCACGACGCATGCGTCTCGGAGTACGCGTTTGCTCCTCCTCTTCGTTACGTGAATCATGTCCACTGTTTTGACCTCTGGTGGGAATTTTTTCTGTCCCCCAGTGTTTGGCTAGCGAGGCTCATCCTTGTCTTCACTTGGTGTCTCCCTCCCTTTGCGTTCGGCGTTTAGCTTGCCGGCCTGCTTGAAGACCCAGCATTCTCTGTTGGTGTGATTTGCAGGTTTGTTGGAGGTGCCATGAATCTGACATAATCTGTCTAGAATCTTGTTTAGGCTGGACGGTCCATCTCTGCTGCCTTTGAATGGCTTTTTCCTTGACTGGGTCGAGATCCCCTGAATCCAGCGTTTACCGCCGTGTTATCTGGGCTGTCTTCATTGTTTCGACGCTTGCTTTTATTGCGTCGTGGTTTTCCATTGCCATCCCTGACTTCGGATGTGCCTGGGTCGCTGGTGCCGCTACGGGCCAGCCAACTATCTTCGCCCATGCAAAAGCGGGTCATAAGGCTTGTTAGGGCTGCCATTGTCCTCGGTTTTTCCTGGCTGAGGTGTCTGGCAAGCCATTCATCCCAGACACTATGTTTGAAAGCCGCTAAGGCTTCGGCGTTTGGGCAGTCGACAATTTGATTCTTCTTAGTGAGGAATCTGTTCCAAAGCTTTCGGGCTGACTCTCCGGGCTGTTGAATTATATGACTTAAATCGTCTGCATCCGGAGGTCGGACATAGGTCCCTTGAAAATTAGCCCTAAAAGCATCCTCAAGCTCTTCCCAACTTCCAATTGAGTTTTCGGGGAGGCTCTTCAGCCAGTGCCGAGCTGGTCCTTTCAACTTGAGGGGCAAGTATTTGATGGCGTGGAGATCATCTCCGCGAGCCATGTGGATATGAAGGATAAAGTCCTCAATCTAGACCCCAGGGTCTGTCGTTCCGTCGTATGCTTCTATGTTCACGGGTTTGAATCCCTCTGGAAATTCGTGATCCAGCACCTCATCGGTGAAGCATAGGGGGTGCGCGGCACCCCTGTATTTGGATGTGTCATGGCATTCTGACGGTTGTAGTGTTCGGTTTTGATTCCGTGCCGGAGCGCACTTCCTAGATCCGTAGATGGAACTGGTCATACCGGCTTTCTGGTGCAAGTCCTCACGTAAATCGTGTGCTGACTTATGTGCGACATTGTTAGCCGCCCTATCGCGGCTACGGGGTGGTCGATCCAGCTGATCGGCCATTTTATTTTTCGGTTGTATAAGCTCTAAAGCCTCGTCATCGAATTCAGGCAGCAGCTTGCGCTTTGGATAGCTCTTTGTGTGGCGACTGCCACCGTACTTTTCTTTGGTGTCGAGCGCTTTGTTCCATCTACTGTTGAGTGTATTTTGTGCGGCCTTAAGCCTTTGCTTCTGCTTCTTCAGACTTCTCGCGGTGGCAATAAGCCTTCTATGGAGGTTCTCTTGCTCCGAGTGCCTTTCCGGGATGATGTGTGCATCATCGTCCGGACTGTTCTCTTCTCCGGAGACAGGTTGATGAGCTTTACCCTCGGCGTCGCCGTGATTGGACAGCGGCTCCGTACTATGTTCGCCGTCCGCTGGCTCATCCTGCTCTGTCGCTGGGTCCGTGTGGTCGTCGCTTCCTTTGCTGTCGACCTGGGTATTACTCTTTCTTGCGCTGTTATCGCTGTTTTTGCTGAGGCGGGATTTGGAGCGGCGCCTACGTCGTCGCTTTGGTTGCTTCTCGAGGGGATTATCCTTCGCTGCATCCTTCCGTTCCTCGTCATTGTTTTCTTTGGGTGTATCCACCATGTATATATCGTGTGATGATTTGGCTGTCCAGCGCCCTGTGGGCGGTGGTTCCTGTTCCTCTCCTGCATCGTCGTCCATACCGTCGATGTCTTCGGAGTCGAAATCAAGCATGTCGGTTAAAAAGTCGACAGTGGCTATTAAGTGGGTGGTGGGTGGGGAACGAATTTCTTCGTCGTCCGCTTCCCACTCGAGCCGGACATAGTTCAGCCGAGGGTCTCCTGACAAGGAGAGAGACCTTAATGAATCTAGCACGTTGCCCAAGGGTGAGTGCTGGAAAATATCCGCGGAGGTAAACTCCATGATCGGTGCCCAATCAGATTCGATAGGCACGGACGCAAGCGGTTCGGAGCCCGTGGCCGGGGACGAATCCAAGGGTTCGGCGACAGAGGTCTCATAAGAGGTGAAGTCAGTATTCGGCTCTAACGCCGCTGAGTGTGCGACCTCTATGGCGGGGTCCATCCACCCGTCCTTGCTAGGCACGATCTGCTCCGGATTGAGGACCGGAGTAGGCACAGGTGTGATCTCCCGAACACCGTCCAACAGCAGAGCCAAGTCGTGCTCGTCGTGACTGTGCGGCGCACCTGACATTGGCTCGAATCCGTCGATGATCAAGTCTCCGCGGATGTCGGCAGTATAGTTTAAGCTTCCAAACCTG
The DNA here is from genome assembly GCF_018294505.1 of Triticum aestivum. Lineage (NCBI taxonomy): Eukaryota > Viridiplantae > Streptophyta > Magnoliopsida > Poales > Poaceae > Triticum > Triticum aestivum. The sequence continues at coordinate 448,994,266 of NC_057799.1, read as the reverse complement.
ACCTGACCGCCGGGGCGTAGCTCTCGATCTGCTCCAGATGGCCAAGCGAGTTGGCCCGCAGTGCGAAGCCGCCGAATACGAAGATCTGTCCGGGGAGAAAAACCTCACCCTGGATCGCATCGTTGTCGATGATCGAAGGAGCCATCAAGCCTTTATCGTGACGGCATAGTGGAACTCTCAATGAAAGCACCAATGTCGCTGTCAAAACCGGCGGATCTCAGGTAGGGGGTCCCGAACTGTACGTCTAAGGCAGATGGTAACAGGAAGCGGGGGACACAATGTTTACCCAGGTTCGGGCCCTCTCGATGGAGGTAATACCCTACTTCCTGCTTGATTGATCTTGATGATATGAGTATTACAAGAGTTGATCTACCACGAGATCGTAGAGGCTAAACCCTAGAAGCTAGCCTATGATTATGATTGTTGTTGTCCTACGGACTAAACCCTCCAGTTTATATAGACACCGGAGGGGGCTAGGGTTACACAGAGTCGGTTACACACATATCCGAATTGCCAAGCTTGCCTTCCACGCAAAGGAGAGTCCCACCCGGACACGGGACGAAGTCTTCAATCTTGTATCTTCATAGTCCAACAGTCCGGCCAAAGTATATAGTCCGGCAGTCCGAGGACCCCCTAATCCAGGACTCCCTCACCTCCCTCACAGCTTTTCACAGTTCCTTCTATGAAATAGCAAGGTAAATACTTATGACAAAGAATGCGGGAAGGTCTGGAGTAAAAAGTAGCAGCTCACCCAGTTTGGGGGGTTGTACATGGAGAATCCATCCCGTGGCTTAATGCGGATGAACTCCTCTTCCTCTCCTTTGTATAAATCGGACAGTATTTTCGCTAGAGCAGCGACGGAGTCCGGACCTTTACGACCGCAGCGGGTGGCATCGTCTTCTCCATTGAAGTGCCACATGGGTTGTCCCCGATATTGAAGTGGCTGCACCCCCGCATTATACATATTGACATAACCTCGATTATTGTCAATCCTGATTCGGCCAGCGTTTTTATCCGGCCCATCAGGTAAGGGACCTCTCTGTTATCTTCCTCCTGGGGGGCTCCGAGGGCGCCAGCTGCGGAGTTTCTTCAAAGGGGCGTTATTGAACTCAGGAAGGCCCATCCGAATAGGGTCCGGAAGGGGGACGTCCTCCATATAAAACCACTCCGAAGGCCAGTCTTCGGACGTCTTCTTCGGGGTACCGGACAGGTATCCGGACCCGGCGATGCGCCATATCTCGGCTCCGCCCACTTGATATATTGACCCCTCCTGTGTACGGGGTACGAGGCAGAATAGCCTCTTCCATAGCTCGAAATGAGCTTCGCAGCCCAAAAACAGCTCGCAAAGGGCGACGTAGCCAGCGATGTGTAATATGGAGGCGGGAGTAAAGTTATGCAGCTGGAGGCCGTAGAACTCCAGGAACCCGCGGAGGAACGGATGGCCTGGAAATCCAAGTCCCCTTAATAAGTAAGCGACAAGGCATACCCGCTCCCCCATGGATGGGTTGGGAAAGCTCTCTGCTTGCTCCCCGCCGTTGTAAGTGGCTAGTCCGGCTCGGACGGGGACCATATACGCTGGAGGGAGAAACCCTTGGGTCTGTAACTCTACTAATTGGCTGTGGGGGATGGAACACTTCTTCCAATTGCCTGGCTTAGTGCTACGGGAGCGAGAGGAGGAGTTGCGATGGCCGGCCATGATGGGATGGGCTTTTCCGGGCGCGCTCCGATGGATACTCACTGTGGGAGGATGGTGTGATCTGGATCTGGGATCCCCGGCTCTTTAAATAGATGATTTGCCCACAGGGTTAGGGTGGCAAGTGTAAAAATGCCCCGACTTCTCGCATTCGCTCGACACGTGGAAGATAGCCATTATTAGGCGCGGAAGCCAAGGAGTGCAACATTCATGGGAAGCCGAACACTACTCGACAGGTACTCGGAATTCAGAGGAGGAACCCGCCTTGCAATGCCGAAGACAATCTGCGCGCCGGACTCATCGTCATTGAAGCCTGGTTCAGGGGCTACTGAGGGAGTCCTGGATTAGGGGGTCCTCGGACAGCCGGACTATATACTTTGGCCGGACTGTTGGACTATGAAGATACAAGATTGAAGACTTCGTCCTGTGTCCGGGTGGGACTCTCCTTTGCGTGGAAGGCAAGCTTGGCAATTCGGATATGTAGATCTCCTCCCTTGTAACCGACTCTGTGTAACCCTAGCCCCCTCCGGTGTCTATATAAACCGGAGGGTTTAGTCCGTAGGAAAAAAACAATCATAATCGTAGGCTAGCTTCTAGGGTTTAGCCTCTACGATCTCATGGTAGATCAACTCTTGTAATACTCATATCATCAAGATCAATCAAGTAGGAAGTAGGGTATTACCTCCATCGAGAGGGCCTGAACCTGTGTAAACATTGTGTCCCCCGCCTCATGTTACCATCTGCCTTAGACGCACAGTTCGGGACCCCCTACCCGAGATCCGCCGGTTTTTACACCGACAGTGGTCGAGGTACACGTCCTGCTGGTAAAGCAAACACGTCTATGATCACTGAAAATACTACTCAAACTATAAGTGTTGAGATAAGTGCTGACGATTGGGATAAGTGGTGTCAATTCAAGGGACTACATTTAGGTGACAAGTCAACGGCTGAAGCGCCACCAACATTTGCCTCTACTGCCTCTGCAAATTTCGGTGGTAACAACTCTCACACTATGAGATATAAATCCATTGATACACCATGGTTACTAGATTCAGGTGCATCTAGACATATGGCTGGCTCCTACAGAAATTTTATTGATTATAATCCTGAGTTAAAGAAGCAAGATGTTAAATTAGCTGATGGGTCCTCCCAACCTATTATGGGCTCTGGGACAATTATGTGCAGCACTGATATGTACTTGTCATCTGTTTTGCATGTTCCCTCATTCCCAATAAATCTGCTATCTATCAGTTGCATTACGAAATAACTTAATTGTGTCGCTAACTTCTTTCCCTCATGGTGTCTCTTTCAGGAACTTGGGACTGGAAGAAGACTTGGGACGGGGAGCATGCGTGATGGGTTGTATTTTCTCGATGATAATTTGTCACCCGCAGTTGCAGCTGCTACGTTCCATTCAGCACTTGAAGAATTCCTCCTTCACCACCGCAGGCTAGGACATATATCTTTTGCCACTCTCGGTCAACTTTATCCTGATCTCTACAATAAAGTTAACAAGGGGAGTCTAGTATGTGATGCTTGCCAATATGGTAAACAAACGCGTAGATCTTATACATCATCTGACAATAGAAGTGACACACCACTTGAAGTTATACATTCTGATGTGTGGGGTCCTAGCAGAGTTTCATCTTTAAATGGCTATCGCTCTTTTGTTACCTTTATTGACTGTTGTACTAGAGTCACTTGGGTTTATGTATTGAGAAACAAGGATGATGTGTTCGAATGCTTTGTTGATTTCCATAATATGATCAGAACGCAATATAATGCATGTATGAAAATATTTCGCACTGACAATGGCACGAAGTATGTGAACAAGGAATTTGATGAGTACCTGACAAGTTTTGGGATTATTCATCAGACAACTTGTCCAGGTACTTCGGAGCAGAATGGTTAGGCAAAGAGGAAGAATAGGCATCTTCTGGAAATCACTCGTTGCATAATGATATCTATGAATGTTCCTAAGTTTTTGTGGGGTGAGGCTGTAATGGCAGTTGCTTACTTGATGAGTAGAATGCCATCCATGGTACTTGGTTATAAAACGCCGATAGAGTGTCTAACGGGTGAAACAAAATATGTGGTTCCACCTAAGGTGTTTGGGTGTGTTTGTTTTGTGAAATATTATAGACCATCTCTTGGCAAACTAGACCGAAGGGCACTAAAGTGTGTGTTCGTGGGGTATTCTAGTAAACAGAAGGGTTATAAATGTTGGTGTCCATCTGAAAGGAGAATGTTTGTGAGTATGGATATGGTATTTAGGGAGCAGGAGCCATTTTATGGTGAACCAACGGATTTAACTGATGTGTTCCCTGATTTGTTTTCTAATGAAACCTCAAGTCTGGATTGTGAGCCAGGGGGAGATAAGGAAGAAGGAGATGATGCAGCATCCAGAAAAATGATAATTGGGGTGATTCCATCAGAAGTAGACCAAGAACAAAGAGAGGGGGAGCAGTGTGATACATCAAATGAAGCACTCCGATGGACAAGGCCAAATGAGGAAAGGGAGATTCAGGTGTATACACGAAAATGGTGTAACAAGGGGCAACAAATACAAGTGTTGGAACCTGAACCTGAGGCTTATGGACATCACCAGGAGGAAGAGCGTGAGGCTGGCCAACAAGATGATACTCAAGATCAAACTAATAAGACCAGACCTTCCTCGGATAGTGGTAACATTTCTTCTCAATATGATGACCTTGATGTTCCGATAGCTCATAGAAAGGAACCAAGGTCTAATGCCAGAAAATTGCCCTCTAAATTGGATCCTTATAATGTCTCCAGTTATGTCTCTTATAACACTATTGGTCATTCCTACAAGTCCTTCATTGCAGCACTAGATTCTGCAAGACCCTTACCGCGAGATTGGCAGGAGGCAAAGCTAAACCCAAAATGGAGGGCGGCAACGTTAGAAGAAATGGTTGCCCTCGACAAGAATAATACATGGGTAATTACTCCACTTCCTACTAACAAGAGAGTAGTAGGTTGCAAATGGGTGTTCACCATAAAACATACACCAGAAGGGAACGTAGAGAGATATAAGGCAAGACTGGTGGCGAAAGGTTATAGCCAGACGTATGGGGTGGACTATGATGAAACCTTCGCCCCGGTTGCAAAGATGAACACCATTAGAGCTTTAATCTCAGTGGCAGCAAATAACAAATGGAAGTTATTCTAGCTAGATGTGAAGAACGCATTTCTTCATGGAGATCTGCAAGAAGAAGTTTATATGGAGATTCTGCCAGGGTTCAATGGGCCTGCGACAGAAGGTAAAGTGTGTAGATTGAAGAAATCACTTTATGGACTTAAGCAGTCACCAAGGGCTTGGTTTGGAAGATTTCGCAAGCAAGTTTGCTCTCTGGGTTCTAAGCAAAGTAATGCTGATCATACCCTTTTCTTTAGGCATCATCGAAACAAAATTGTCATATTGGTTGTATACGTTGATGACATTGTGATCACAGGTAATGATGACGAGGAGATAAGGAACTTGAAGAAAATGTTGGCAAAGTCATTTGAAGTTAAAGACCTTGGCTTCCTTCACTTCTTCTTGGGAATCGAGGTAGCTTATGGAGCGCAAGGTATATATCTCTCTCAAAGAAAATATGTGCTTGATCTTCTTGCTAAAACTGGGATGCTTAAAAGTAAACCTGTTGCGACACCAATTGAACCGAACCTTCGTATTACAGCCAACTCAGGAGAACCTATTGATAGGGGGAGATATCAGAGACTTGTGGGGTATTTAATTTATCTATCTCATACTAGACCAGACATTGCAAATGCAGTAAGCCTGGTGAGTAGATATATGCATGCTCCTCGATCAAGTCATCTAGATGCAGTAAATAGAATTCTACGGTACCTCAAAGGTTGTCCTGGAAAAGGAATTCTCCTTTCAAACCATGGGCATCTAGAAGTTGAGGGATATACAGACGCTGATTGGGCTGGGTGCTTGGATGATAGGAGATCCACTTCTGGTTATTGCATCTTTGTAGGAGGAAATTTGGTTAGTTGGAGGAGTAAGAAGCAAAGTGTTGTTGCCAGGTCCACGGCTGAAGCAGAGCTGCGATCCATGGCTTCAGGGCTATATGAGTTGTTGTGGCTTCGATTATTATTAACCGAACTTCGGCTCTTTGAAGGAGGGCCACTTAGACTTCATAGTGATAATCAGGCAGCAATCAACATTGTTAACAATCTGGTTCATCATGATAGAACAAAACATGTTGAAATTGATAGGCATTTTATTAAGGAGAAACTTGATGAGGGAGTACTTCAAGTAGGATTTGTTAAAACTGGAGATCAACTTGCTGATGTATTAACAAAGGGTGTGAGTGTTGTATCCTTCTCGAAGTTGTGTGACAAGATGGGGCTCCTAGACAACTTCGCCCCATCTTGAGGGGGAGTGTTGTAGGGAGTTAGGTGTAAAACAGAAAAGTGAGAAGGGCTTGGATGTAATTGTAAAGTGTATATACTGGGAGGAGAGTGAATGGATCGGGAGTGTGGGTTCTTCCAGAAATCTCTGTTTTCCCCTTTTCTGCATGAGTGTTGGAGAGGTGAGATCCATCAAATTAGACAACACTCATCATTGTTCTAGAAATGGAAAATGATACATTAAAACTTCTAATTTCGTAACGCAATACATCATATGTCCTACAAACTAGAATTTTTTTGCCTCTGCCACAGCCTGCATATTTTTTTCAGGTTATGCTAGCTAGCATAAGTTGGAACACAAAAAATTGCGGATCAGTTTCAATTATGCAGACATAGCATATGCTTGATTAGCTCACTTTTCTCCAGAGATAGGTATGCTCTTAACAAAATCAATTTGATCTTAATTTCTATTAATATAAAGTTTCTTACTGTTCCCGACAATACAGTGAGAATAATTTTGCAAGAAGAGATGTGGTGTGAAGCAAATAAGTGCCTTAGAAGAAAAGTAATATCCTTGCAAAATAGTAGGGACTGAGTTCTTCCAGCTCATAATTCTTGGTTTTGCGTAGTTAACTAACATAGTAATTTCCCTTGCTTTCTGCATAGTTAACTAACAGCAGGGACGCCACTGCCATCTAGGAATATATGACCAAAACAAATCAGTGGTATAATTCCTTAGCTTGTTGTACTTCTGCCTGTGAAAGGTTGTCCTGTATGTCAAAGTATGTGTAGCTAGCATGATTGGTGTGATCCGAGTCTTGATAGAAGACCTGCAAATTGGCCATGTTATATCTTTCTACTATGCAAATCTTGTTTGAAGAATGTGTGTGGCATAAAACATGTAATATACTTGCTTTTTAGAAACCAAATGTATGCTACTTCAACTCTACACTAGAGGGTACATACATAGCAAAGAAGATTCACGATGTTGGTTCTAAGTATATCATTGTTATCTTCGAGCGACCAAAAAATGATGATGCAGTTACACTGGCCAGTGGAGGTGTCTCGCTATAATTAGGTATGCTAACTAGGGGAAAACTATATAATTCTATTTTATATTGTTGTTTGAGTCTTCTATTTGCGTACAAAGTGATAGCAGAGCTAAGGGCGAGCAAAAGGAAGCAGACAATGCCTTGTATTCTTGCGCGGGGTCAGAATGTCACCATCAGACACAGTCATGCTTCATTGACACTGATTAGCATGATGACTGTTCGAGAAAGGAAGTAGTTGAATATGAAATGTGGGGTGTGTCAGGTCTATCATTTAAATTTATTTCATTCCGAAGATCAGTGGAGTGTCATGATGAAACAAAGGGTGTGGCTTGATGTGCAAAGGTAATTATTCCACATGTCTAGAAAAGCAAAATTAGTGATCCATTACTACACATGGATATATATAGCTAGCCATACCCTTACTCTTTATGACCTAATTGATGGGGTGAGCGTTGATGTGACATGGCATCCGGTGTTATCCTCATAAATGTGGTGGATCCACAGCCCCAAGCTGGTATAGGAGGAGACGATAACGGGTGGATGTTGGTAAGCAACGATGACAAGAGGAGATGATGTCGCAGAGAGGTTGGCATGATGAAACGGTCATTGGCGATAGCATGTAAGGAAGAAGACAACAAGAGTAGATAGTATGTAAGGGGGAGGGCCAGTGCGTGACTCGAGGACATGACGACGGATTCATCACATCTACAGAAAGGACAAGAAGTGGTTCGGTGTGCTCACATAGAGAAAAAGGTATATGTCTGTCCCGTGGCAACGCACGGGCACTCAACTAGTTGGGATAGAAGATGGAAATGATATGTGGGTTAGTTGTGTCAGTGAGTGTTGGTTGTGATCCCGAGCAGGATGAATCTTTTCCTGGTGCACCAAACAGGTCCAGGATTGATATTGACCGGAATCATAGAGGTTAGGGTACCAATTTCAGGGATTCAGATGTGGGGGTTCGATTCCGACGATCTATACAAGTTTAAGGTTTAAAACAGACTTCACCCCATAGGGGCCCCTATCCTTGTCTTCGACTGAGGCACTCAATAACTAAAAGAACTATTATTTTTGTAGATTGCAGTACATGATCGCTTTTTTTCTCCTTTTTTATTCCAATGGAGTACGTGATCACCTTTGTTTATGTAAGCTAGGCCAAAAAGAACCCAAATGATAGTGCCACGCATGTGACACGAAGTAACACCTCCCTGACGTTTTTATAACTAAAATTATCATCCAAAAAATCTGAAACTTGCCATCCAAACAGAAAGTTGTCATGCTTCACAGCCAAAATTGCCATCAAAAAACATTAGGGCGGAATTGCTTCGCGCCACACGTGTGGCACTTATCAAGGTTCCAAAAAAATATAGTTAGAAATTTGATATTACAGTCATAGGGTTATGTGGATATACCCGTTGATGCCCACACCAATGCTGCGATCTCTGGGACTACATATTTATATTATTTTTTGGAAAGTATCAGATTTATTATAAAATTCCATAGACAAAGTATATCAAGCATAATAATAAAAGTTACATCAAGATTCTGATACCATCGAACAACCATACTCATGTCACCAGAACGAGCCACCAAAGCACTGTTGTCCCTGCTCCCTACCAGAGCTGGCCTGACCTTGTCGTCGACAGCCGGAAAGTCTTCGTGCATGTGCCCCTAAGAACCAGCGTCATGGATCCACAGTTGTCGCCGTTGAACCATTGCATGACGAGAAACCCTAACCTCACTGCCTCAAGGAGAAGACAGAAATCTATATCGGAGCTCCGTCGACCACGTCCACATAGACGAAGTCGAGGAGGACCAAATCCCGGAAGTCAACCTCGAAGAAGACGCCTCCATCCGTCTGAATGCCACACCCGTGAGGACTAAAAAAACTCTAAACTAAACTACCAACCGAAGCGAAGGCATCGAGATTCTCCTTCCCGTCACCGGCCGCTGGGGTGGTAGGCAGAGGGAAGGCAAAAATGTGAGCTCATCGGTGAAGGCTGAAGGGAAGAATTTGCCCTAGCCACCTAACATTAGGGGAGGAATGAGAGCAAGTCAATAGCTAGTGAGACGAGAGTTTTTTTTTCTTTTTTTAGAACAACGGCGACGAGGGTTACTTAGGGCATCTCCAACGGCAACCCGCAAATTTCCTCCCGCATCGGTCCACATATAGGGGGTGTCAGTCCACGGACACAGATGGGGAGGTCGCTATCCAACCATAGACGCATACATTTTGACAACATTTCGAACTAACCGGATGAAATTCGTTCAAACACGGCCGGATTTCATATAAACATGCCGGATTCATTACATTTCGAACATACTTCAACTACAAGTGGTGATCGTCCGACTTTGGAGGTATAATTAATTAACCTAATCTATGATCGTCGGTGCCCGTTTTCTGTGTCCGGCCATGAGCCCTGAGAACTGAAACTTCGCCTTCTCTAGTTCTGCCTCGGCGCTCTCTAGATTCGCTTCCGGAGCCCCGGGAACTAAAGTTGTCCGCCTTCACGTCGCCTCTAAGCGACTAATCGGCCGCCGATACTAAGCCCACCAAGCTTGGTGTCGACATTACGGGAGGAGCGGTGGCCTTCCTGGGACCAGAGCGGTGGCGACCTACCGTGCACTACTCTTCCGCACTGCCGGCGGCGCCCGCAGACGTGTCGGCTACGTGGTCGTTGTGGCGGGGCGCTGATTCCGCGGAGCCGGTGATGTCGTCCTCGTCGTCGGTCTCGCCAAACATTGGGTCCGCCACTCGTCGCACTCCCTGTAGGCGGCCGCCACCTCCCCTGCCCGTTGGCGGTACCGCTAGCGAGCGAGGCAGAGTGATAGGACTTGAACAGCGCCTCCTGCTCTGCCAGGTCCGTGTTCGGCGCGATGGCCCTGCCGGCGCCGAGATGCTCCTCCACCTGCAGGTGCTCCTGCAAGAGTTGGTGGTTGTAGGTGGCGTCGGCCTGCGCCTCCCAGAATTGTTCCTCCCGCTCCTCTCGTAGCATGTCCATGTAATGGGCACAGGTCTTGCCGATGGTCATGTTGCAATGCACCAACAGGGTAAGGAGGAGGGTGGCGCGGACGAGGAGGGTAGCACCGGCTCGTCGTCGGCCACATCCTCCATTGGGACGTCGTCGTCCTCCGGATGCCTGCAGGCCAGCCAGCCGGCAGCAATGAAGGACATCTCCTTCTTCTGGTTCGGCGTCAGCTCGTCCACAGAGCTTTGGTGGGGGAGGAATCCATGGATGGGAGTGGTGCGGAGAGGGATCGGGGGCGGATGACTGCGGCTATGGCCGGGCTAGCAGTTTATATAGCAATGGTGGGCGCCAGAGGGATTGACGAGTGGTGCCGGAGTAGCCGCCTTGGCAACCGCGTGTCATTAATGTGGGCGGTAGACAGACGAACGGGCAGCCGTCGTGTCATTTGAACGTGCAACAATTGCCTGCACCGAGAAGCGGCGCGGGCAGCACTCTTTTGACCGGCGCGCCGCTTCAATGCCGACGCCAGTGAGCGGTCGCGTCCGCTCTGGCCGGGCATGAATGCGGGCACTGACACTCTGGAGCGACGCTGACTGTTTCAGGCGGGAAGCGCACACGGCTGAGGAAGGGGGTTTGGGTGGGCCAGGGCAGTCAAAACCAGGGAGCGATACATGCCCGCGTTGGATGAGTTTTGCTGTCCAGACATCATGGTCTGGACGTATGCGAGCGGTTTAATGGTCGGTGTTGAAGATGCCCTTGGACGAGTACTTATTTATCGTGGAACGACCCAACGTTTTCATGGTGGGGTGGCCATGAAAGTCTTCGTTTTTAGACTGATCGAGGGGTATGTGAAGCTTCCCTAAATCCAAACATGCATGTACAATTCTTTTAGGGGGAACATGAATGTATTAGTGATCGAACTACTGAGTACGCAAAGAGGAAAATTGTACATGCATGTATTACTGATCGACTACTGAGTGCGCAAAGAGGAAAATTTACCACTGAGCATAGTGCAGGTACCACCCGGGTAGGGGCACTACAGAGTACCGACGTGGAGAGTGGAAAAAAGATGGAGCTTGGAGGGAGAAGCACGCTGGGGTTAAATGATTAATCCCCCATCATCCGGACGAACGAGCAATAGGTCGCAAACTTCCAAACTCTCGTGTAGTGCAAGAACGCGCAGGTGCAGGGCACGCAGCAACCTTCCAAACTCTCGTGTACCGACGAGCAAAGAAAAGTCTTGATAGTCGACGAGCCGCGTGATTCTTTGACCGACGGTCGGTTTGATCTAGTCCAACCTTGACGCCGAGAGTCGTCGGCAATGATCGACGTCCACTGCCTATATAAACCGCCTGCGACCACCTTGCCATGTACACTCAGCTCGTAAACAAGCAGCTGCTAGAGCGGAACAAGTTTGGCCACCGTTAACCTTATTTCGAAATGGCGAGGTCGCCCATGGCGATGCTCCCGTTCTTGGCGCTCGGGGTGGCAGCACTAGTCCTATCTGCCGCGGGAATGGTGGCCGCGCAGAAGTGCGGCTGCCGGGCGAACGAGTGCTGCAGCCAGTACGGGTATTGCGGCACTACCGACGCCTACTGCGGACAAGGGTGTCAGTCTGGCCCGTGCTCGGGGAGCGGCGGCGGCGGCGGGAGCGGCGTCTCCGTGGAGAGCGTCGTCACCGAGGCGTTCTTCAACGGGATCAAGTCCCGGGCCGGCAACGGGTGCGCCGGCAAGAGCTTTTACACGCGCCCGTCGTTCCTGAGCGCCGCCCGGGCCAACCCCAACTTCGGGAAAGGCCGCACGACCGACGACGGCAAGAGGGAGATAGCCGCCTTCTTCGCCCACGTCACGCACGAGACCGGACGTAAGTTCAACTCCAATTAACCGACTAACACGAATTTAATCTTGAATTAGCTCTCCATAATTCAGCGGCCATGCAACTTGTGTACAGACATGTGCTACATCGAGGAGATCGGCGGGGCGAGGCAGAACTACTGCGACAGGAAGTACACGCAGTGGCCGTGCGCCTCGGGGAAGGGGTACTACGGGCGCGGGCCGCTGCAGCTGACGTGGAACTACAACTACGGGGCGGCGGGGAAGAGCGTGGGATTCGACGGGCTGAACAACCCGGAGAAGGTGGCGCAGGACCCGGAGGTGGCGTTCAAGGCGGCGCTCTGGTTCTGGATGAACAACGTGAAGCAGGTCCTGCCGCGGGGGTTCGGCGCCACGACCAGGGCCATCAACAGCGGCGAGTGCAACGGCGGGAACGCGGCCGCCATGAACGCCCGGGCGGGCTACTACAGGGCCTACTGCAGGCAGTTCGGCGTCGACCCGGGGAACAGCCTCACTTGCTAGGTGCTTCGGGCGGGCCTGATCGAGATCGACCATGCATAGAACAGAGAACACGCATGGCTTATGTAGAATAAACGTCCGGCGTGCGCGTACGCGTCTAAAGCCGTCCAAACAAGAAATAAAGGGCGAGGATGTGGTGTACTACTACTACATACCAAGATCCTTGCAGTAGTACTGTTCACGAGCTATACTCTTTTTCCTCATCAACAAGCAAAAAGTGTTATGTTCTTGTTTATTACTCATGTCTAGGTACATCTGTACCTAGAAAAATCTAATACCCCCTCCATCACGGTTTAGAAGCGCACTTCAGTTTTCATGCATTTTCAGAATAGGAGAAGATTAAGGCATGTTGGTAATTAATGCAGAGTTAATTAGGCCGTTCTGAGTGCGCGTGGGCTGCATGCGGTCGGTCTCCACTACTGCATGCGCTAGGACTGCTCGTTTACGCTGTGGGAAAAACTACGCATTAATTTCTCCACTAATTTGGCGCTGTAGTTAACAATGGATGTTATTTTCTAGTATGTGGTACAACCAATCACTAACTATCTTGGTCCTAGTGAATTTAATCTGAAGTCTTGCATGTACAGTGGTTGATAAAATAGTCTTATCTTAAGTCTTGCATGTAATTTAGAGATGATAAAAAATATGTCTACAATGGGTCATTTCTTAGCCTTATCTTTAATAACTAGTTATTCTTAAAAACGTGGTGAAACATATTGTGCTAAGAGATCATCTCTTGTCTTCTCTTAAATAAGAAGACAAGCCTTTTCTTATGATTTCTCTCTTTTCCATCTCATCATTTATCCTACGTGGCATTTCTAAGTTAGAACCATTGTACATGCCCTAATGAGTTTTGTGCCAAGAGGAGGACCGGAGTGAGTGTTGGGCTCCACGACAGCTTAAGCACATACCACTCTAGTTATTGACAGTGGCTGGTGCTACTGTGCGACGCTTGGAGACCTCTTATTCCACGCCCTACTTTGTTGGCTAGGAACCAAGCACACCCCTGCTGTGATAGGTTGGCCCATTTAATCTTTGATTTGTTGTATTAATTATTTGATAAATCCTAATCTGACCCACTAATGAGTTGCACTAAATTTTACAATATTTTTCTATTTAATATATCGAAGGAAATGCAAAAATATGAAGAAAAAAAATGCAAAAATGTTTACAAAGATTCTAAACAATCTTCATGATTTTAAAAATGCTAACAAACTTTAAAACTCTTCAAGATTTTTCAAAAAGGTTCATGATTTTCCTAGCAAAAGTATTCGGGGAGAGTTTTATAATACCATGTGTGATAAAAATATTAAAACAAAAAAGGAAGACGCAAAAAAAAATATTTTTTACGAACAAAGATAAGAATAAACAAAAAGGAAAACTAGTCATGGGTTGGCCCATAAAAAACCAACAACAAAACCGACAAATATATGTAAAGGGAAAAAACAATGCCGCATTAGGTCGCCTAATAGGTGGAGGGAAAGGGGTTGTCCTGCACCGCGACGACTATTTATTGCATTAAGTGAGACAAGTAGCAGCTCTCGCTGAAGCTTTTCCCCCGTCGTGTCGTGTTGGTCCGCCCCATTCACACGTGCATAGTCATAAAAAGAGTAGAGGAAATGCAAGGAGGGATCAATCCATAGCCTCTAGGAGATTGCGCGCTACGCCAGCCACTGCGCCCAAGCTCCTTTTGTGGTAAGCCCTAGGGCCGCGTCCTACTTGAGACTACTCCAGCCGTTTTCTTCGGGATTTTTTCCTTTTTCTTTTATTTTCTTTTTTATTTCTTCTTCTCCATTTTTCTTTCATTTTGCATTTTGTTTCTTTCTTTTCTTTTTTTCTCTTATTTCTTTTGTTTCTAATTTTGGCTATCTTTGTTTATTATTCCAACATTTTTCTAATACATGTCTAACATCTTTCCAATACAAATCATACATTTTGGAATTACATGGTCAACATTTTTTCTATACATAGTTTTAACATTTTTTAAATACAAGATTAACATTTGGTCAACATTTTTTCTATACATTTAATAATAATACATGGTCAACATTTCTTGTATAAAGTTTTAACATTTTTTTTCAAATTCTTGATTAGAAACTTTAAAATAAAAAATTAACATGTTTTGAATAACATTCACTATACAATTTAACATTTTCCAAACGTTTGATTAACATTTTGCAAACACTTGTTCAACATTTTTTTGAAATACTTGATTAACATTTTTATGTATGCATGATCAATTTTTTTTCATCATTTATTTAATACATGGTCAATATTTTTTATATGCACATTTAATATTTCCCAAATACTTGATTAAAGTTTTTCAAATACATGTTCAACATTTTTTCAAATGCTTGATTAACATTTTTATACAAATGATAAAAAAAATCATCATTGTTTTAATAACTGATCAATTTTTTTTTGTATACGCTCAACATTTGTCAGAACGCTTGTTCAACATTTTTCAAATACTTTTTAGTTTTTTTTTAATTTATTAAACATTTTCAAATGCTTGTTCAACATTTTTCAAATGTTTTTTGTAGAGTGCTTTTTTAATATCCATATTTAGAATATGTTTAAGTATAAACAAGAGTACAAAATAAAGGGAAAAACTAAAACAGAAAACAAAAATATAAAGGAAAAAGGAAGAATATCCCGTGGCCTGCCGCGAGCGTCGGCCGGCCCATCTCGGTCGCTCCTTGAGTGGTTCTGAAGGTGGACTCGCTGAAGGCGAGATATAGGGACGCCTCATTCTGCGCGCCCTTGCAAGTCGCGGCTCCTATTTAGCGCATTGGTCACGGGATGCGTTATCACGCGTACCCCAGCTGCCAGCCCTACTTCAACTGGTCCGACCCAATTTTGGTTTTCTACCAACTGGTTTGGGGAAGTTTCTAGGGCCTTCCCTGAACCGGCCTAATTTTCCCTTCTATTTTTCTTTCAGTTTTTCTTTTTTTTTCATTTTTCAAATACGCAACTTTTTGAAACTCATGAACCATTTGTAATTCATGAGGTTTTTCAAGTCTACAAGATTTTTTTAAAATTTAAGAAATTTTTTCAAATTTTGAACATTTTTTGCAATTCAGAAACTATTTTTGAATGTACAAACATTATTTTTAATGTTATGAACCTTTTTGAATCAACAAAGAGTTTTGAAAATTGGGAACAATTGTTGAAATGCACGATTTTTTTTTCGAATTGATGAATATTTTTTGAATTCATGAACAAATTTAGAATCAATGAAGAATTTTTTAAATAACAATAATTTTCGAAATCCTGATATTTTTTAAATAACAATAATTTCTTAGTTTTGTGTACATTTTTTAATTCATGAGCATTTCATGAAATCCTGATATCTTTCAAATTGGTAAAGATTTTTGAATTTGTGAACGGATTCCAATTTTATGAACAGTTTACAAAATTAAGAACATTTTTGAAATCCTGAACACCTTTTTCGCATATAAGATTCGTGAACAGTTATGAAATTAAAAATAAAAAAGAAATTAGAGAAACTAAAAGACCAATAGCGCCCAGCCCCCGCCCCCCCCCCCCCCCAAAGCTGGTCCGTCGCACTACAGGGCGGATAGGAGCTCCGCGTGCTGTTCACTGCATATTTGGCCACCGCTTGTACTTGTACCTTATGGCACCAGAGAGTTTGCGCCAGAGCGTACGTACCGAAAATTGTCAGTCGTTCATTGGTCGTCGTTATGCGGCCGTAGATAAATATTTAGATTCCTTGGTCGGGGGCGCACAACGAACAAAAATACATTAAGAAAATTTAAGATCATGAATATTTTACTGCATTATTTATTTCAAATGCGTGACATTTTTCAACGTGTCAATATTTATAACATGTGTGTTAGTTTTATAATTCAGGACATTAATATAAAATTTTGATGCAAAAAAGTCATGACCATTTGATTAAATTTGTGAACTTCTTTCTATAAATTTTAAACATGCATACTATTTTGACTCTTTTTGCGGGAACTCTATATTTCCTTTATTTTTCCTTAAAAGCGAAACAACTCTAGGTGTTTTTCTTCCATGAAGCACCTATTAAGCTGGTCCACATAGACCATGCGTGAGCTGTTCGCCGCTATTTTATAATTAACACGGTGAAATCCTATTCTCCGCATACTATGGGCCGCGCCTATGTCTTGTTTTACGTTTTTTTAGGGGATGTCTTATCGAAATCACTAACTGAGGAGAGATCACTCCAACCTCTCTGGGTTGTGACAAGTGGCACGCTTCAAGTGCCATTTTTTCGTAGATCCGTTTATTCAAAATGTTTTATCTCTTAAACCGTGTGACAAGTGGCGTGCTGCAAGGAGCGCTCGTTAATTAGTTGTTCCTATGTCTTGTGGCAGTCACACCTGAGAGAGCGCGAGACTGGGCTGGGCCAGCTCGTGGGAGGGCCACAACCTCGTTTTTTAGATGTTTATTTTCTGCTTTTTCTTCACTTTTTTATATACTTCGAAATATTATATATATGTATAATATTTGAAAAATGCACTAAAGTAAAAATTAAAAAAATGTTAATCAGGCATTCCAAAAATGTTAAATATGTATAAAAAAATGTATCTCATGTATACAAAAATATACAATAGGTGGGAAAAAGTTGATCATGCATTTAAGAATTGTTAATCAAGTAATAAAAAATGTAAAATCTTTTAAAAAATCATGACAGATACTAGAAATGTATAATGTGTATGAAATAAAGTACTCTTCAAAGATAAATATTCCAAAAATAATAATCATCTATTTTGAAAAAAGAAAAATGTATAAAAAATTGTTACTGATGCATACAAAAAATGTAGAGCTTGTATTATAAAACTGAACATGAAAACCTGATTTTTTTTAACATACTTATAGCGTATCAAAAAAATTAATCCTATGTTTTAAAATTTTGAAACATGCACAAAAATGTTTATTATATATATACCAAAAATGTAAAATGTGTTTGAAAAAGGTATTACTCAAACATAAATATTTTTTTAAAAATAATCATCTACTTCAAAAATGTTAAACGTGTGCACGAAAAATGTTTCTGATGTGTACGGAAAATGTAGAACATGTATTAAAAAATGAATTTCATAACATAAATTTGAAAACATGTTGATCGTGTATAATAAATGTTAATCATATATTTCAGAAATGTCTGATGTATATGTAAAATGTAAAAATGTGTATGAAAAATATAGACACGTGTTGCAGAAAGAAGAAAAAGAACAAATCAAAGTGGTGAAAACCGAAGAAACGGAAGATAGAAACACCGATGAGAAAACAAGAAAAACCTAGTAATCAAATCAAAATCGAATGAAAACAAATAAAATCAAAAAGAAAAGAAAACCCAATAAAATGACGAAAGGAACAAAATAAAACCAAGGAAAAACAAAGCAAAAGAATAAGAAAAAAACCCAGTAAAAACTAGAATAAAATGGTGAGAAGATAGAGTAAAACCCTAAGAAACCCGTGAGACAAAAAAATAGGAAGAAGAATGGAATAGAAAAAAACACGAGCGGTAACGATCGAGCGTGGGAGCGTGGAAGATCGCTAGAAATGGGTTGGCCTACTAATACACGGGTAACAAAAGAGCTTCAGGCGAGACTATTCCGACTCGCGTTGACCCAGATATAGTCCTGTCGCATTCTGCAACATATTTCCTTGGTTTGGCTGGCATAGGGCTGGCTGCCAATCTAACTGCGTTAGGCCAGCTTATTAGTAAATATAAAACAAAGCCAGTTATGGGACGTTCTGAAAGATTCCTAGTCGGTTTTGGGAACCTTTTAGATGGTTTTTGAATCAATTTTCATTTTTGTTTGTTTTCTTTTTCTATTTTTCTGTTGTTTTTCTAGTTCACATTTGTTCAAAAATGTTTGTGACTTTACTAAAGAAATTTAAAAAATGTAAAAAATATTTGCAAAATTGCAAAATATATTCACATTTTCAAAAAGTGTTCACAAATTCAAAAAATGTTCATGTATTAAAAATATTCAAAAAAGTAAAAAAATCACATTTTCCTAAATATTCATAAACTTCATCGTGTTTTACGGCAAAGCCGTTAGCCAAAAGAAGTTGTGGTAGGCTAGAGTTCAATCCTAAAAGATGTCAAAATCAACTCATGGTTCTGGAACATGGATAGCTAACTTCCACACATTCTTGCCATGTGTGAAATTTTTGGCGATGTCTTATGTCTTCAGATATCTCTTTACGGACTCCTTTCATGTTAAGTTTGGTGTATCCCGAGCTCTCTTGGCATTATCTGCACGCTTTAACCATCCGCTATGCACTGGATCTTCTGGATGCTACGTTGTATATGCTCAAACCATGTTAAACGATGTTCGACAAGTTTCTCTTCTATCGGTGCTATCCCAATTATATTATGTATGTCATCATCATTCCGAACCATATCACTTCTGGCGTGGTCACACATCCTGAAGGAAATATGCCCTAGAGGCAATAATAAAGTTATTATTTATTTCCTTATATCATGATAAATGTTTATTATTCATGCTAGAATTGTATTAACCGGAAACATAATACATGTGTGAATACATAGACAAACATAGTGTCACTAGTATGCCTTTACTTGACTAGCTCGTTGATCAAAGATGGTTATGTTTCCTAGCCATAGTCATGAGTTATCATTTGATTAACGGGATCACATCATTAGGAGAATGATGTGATTGACTTGACCCATTCCGTTAGCTTAGCACACGATCGTTTAATATTCTGTTATTGCTTTCTTCATGACTTATACATGTTCCTATGACTATGAGATTATGCAACTCCCGTTTACCAGAGGAACACTTTGTGTGCTATCAAACGTCACAACGTAACTGGGTGATTATAAAGGTGCTCTACAGGTGTCTCCGAAGGTACTTGTTGGGTTGGCGTATTTCGAGATTAGGATTTGTCACTCCGATTGTCGGATAGGTATCTCTGGGCCCACTCGGTAATGCACATCACTTAAGCCTTGCAAGCATTGCAACTAATGAGTTAGTTGCGGGATGATGTATTACAGAACGAGTAAAGAGACTTGTCGGTAACGAGATTGAACTAGGTATTGAGATACCGACGATCGAATCTCGGGCAAGTAACATACCGATGACAAAGGGAACAACGTATGTTGTTATGCGGTCTGACCGATAAAGATCTTTGTAGAATATGTGGGAGCCAATATGAGCATCCAGGTTCCGCTATTGGTTATTGTCCGGAGACGTGTCTCGGTCATGTCTACATAGTTCTCGAACCCGTAGGGCCCGCACGCTTAAAGTTCGATGACGGTTATATTATGAGTTTATGTGTTTTGATGTACTGAAGGTAGTCCGGAGTCCCGGATGAGATCGGGGACATGACGAGGAGTCTCGAAATGGTCGAGACGTAAAGATCGATATATTGGACGACTATATTCGGACATCGGAAAGCTTCCGAGTGATTCGGGTATTTTTCGGAGTACCGGAGAGTTACGGAAATTCGCCGGGGAGTATATGGGCCTTATTGGGCTTTAGGGCAAAGAGAGAGGAGAGGCTGGGCGCCCCCCCAAGGCCTAGTCCGAATTGGACTAGGGGGCGGGCCCCTCCTTCCTTCTCTTCTCTCTCCCCTTTCCTTGACTCCTACTCCTACTACTTGGAAGGGGGGGGGGAATCCTACTCCCGGTGGGAGTAGGACTCCTCCTGGCGCGCCTCCTCCTGGCCGGCCGCACCTCCCCCCCTTGTTCCTTTATATACGGGGGCAGAGGGGCACCCCAAAGACACAACAATTGATCGTTTGATCTTCTAGCCGTGTGCAGTGCCCCCCTCCACCATAGTCCACCTCGATAATACTGTAGCGGTGCTTAGGCGAAGCCCTGCGTCGGTAGAACATCATCATCGTCACCACGCCGTCGTGCTGACGAAACTCTCCCTCAACACTCGGCTGGATCGGATTTCGAGGGACATCATCGGGCTGAACGTGTGCTGAACTCGGAGGTGCCGTGCGTTCGGTACTTGATCGGTCAGATCGTGAAGACGTATGACTACATCAACCGTGTTGTGCTAACGCTTCCGCTTTCGGTCTACGAGGGTACGTGGACAGCACTCTCCCCTCTCGTTGCTATGCATCACCATGATCTTGCGTGTGCGTAGGAAATGTTTTGAAATTACCACGTTCCCCAACACATCCATCTCAAGATGCGCATTTCCTCTACACCTAATTGTTGAGCATGTCGCTCTTTACTTGGCTAACACTCATCGTCATACAACATCGTAGGTCGAATCACCATCCTATGGAAATGTCTTAGGTTTTTGTGGCACTCGCTTGTCACAGAGAACATGAAAAGCTTAGCACCACTTCATCCACCTGTCTTTGATTTGATGGATCAGATCTTCATCGATGTCACCATCCTTCTGCAACATGCACACCAAAATTGAAAGGTGACGTTCTAAGGTACGACCTAGCCATTAAGGCTCACCATCTCCTCTCGTGCCTACTTGTACTAAAATTGCACCTCATGTACTTGTTTTAATTTTACTAAGCCTAACACCTTTTGATTCCAAAGTTTGTCTCCATAGCTCTAAGTTACTACTAACCCCCATCCGACTATGATCGATTAACACTACAAATTCAACATTTAAGTAATTTTAAAATGTCCCATTTTCAAAATTTGTTCATAATTTCAAAAAATGTTATTATTTTTAAATTTTGTTCACAAATTCAAAATAGTTCCGTGTTTCCAATTTTTTTTTTGGAATTTCAAAAGAAGTTTCATTTCTAAAATTTGGCCTCAAATTCAAAAAATGTTTGCATTTTCAAAACAACTTGGGGAATTTTCAAAGATGTTCACGTTTCTGAAATTGTTTAGAATTTTGAAAATATACAGAAAAGTCAACTAATGTTCACGTTTTAAAAAATTAGCAAAATATTGATTCGCTATAGTATACCGGGTCCTTAGAGTGCACAAGTCGCTACAGTTACCAGTTCACTAGAATGAACCGGCTAGCTACAGTGCGTTGTTCGCTGCATGGGCCGCTGGCTGTGATGGGCTGGTCCAGTAGGGTCGGGTGCTTGTGCGAAGCTTATCTAAAGCATACTGAGTTTTGTGCCTAGAGGAGACTAGGGTGGATGTCGCGCGCCCAATGCATCCCAAACAGCCACGGGGGTTGACATCGTTGGAAATTTGCACCTGCTTGTATGATACCGAAGCTGGCATTCGGTTTATCGCTACAATGGAATAGACAAGATAGTTAGCATCTCCAACGGGATACGCTAGAAGAGGAACAAGGATCAATTTCCTAGCAATTTCCCCGTGGATTGGTAGTTGAGCCCCGAAATCCTGGCGTCGGGCGACATCGACCGCTTGCCCCCCCCCCCCCCCCCCCCCCCCCCCACCACCCACCACACACACAAGAGGTGAATTGGCTGTTTAATTAACGATCAATTAGCACCGGTAGCTACCGTCTAGCGTTGGAATTGCCCTTAGATATCTCGGTTAGCAGCTGTAGTTCTGAATCGCTGGTCTGATCCATTATTTTTTATTAGTTAGATACCTTGCTATTTTTATTTGACAGATTCTCATCTTGTCTATTATTGGTTTTGCACTGTTTTTGTATGAAGTAATTCCGTTTCATTCAATAGATTTGAAGAAATGCAATGCTTTTTATGAAATTGTATTTTTTAGAAATGTTTGTGAATTTATAAAATGTGTTTAAAAAATCATGAATTTTATTAAATGTTCATGCTTTTCTATAAAATGTTCATGTATAATTGTTTAAAAAAGCATAGATTGAAAATTAAACACATATTTAAAATATAAAATGGCAACCAAAACATAACAAAAAAGAAACAGACAATGAAAACAAGACACGGTTTGGCATGAAGCAAAAGAATAAAATCAACGATAAAAAGTGATGAAAACACACTAGGGGGCGGGGAGGGCTAGGTGCGTAGGATTGCTGTTCCATCCATGTTTGCCCACTGCTTATACCTTAATACTAGAGAGTTTGCGCATGTGCATATGATACTAAGGGAGAATATCTGGTGCACTGGTGCATCAAACTCGTGTAGAACATTTTAAAATAATAATTTAATTTTTAGCACATTCAGATAATGTTGATGTATGTTCATAAAAATCAAATCAAAATTTGAAACATAGCTTGGAAAATAAAAAAACAAATTCAACACTAAATTGTATATAGCACAAGTTGGACTTTAGATTTGGCCCATTATCGGACCGATGTCAAATTTGTCAGTTGTATTCTCGAGCAATGTTTCAAATTTTAATATGAAATTTTGTGACAACATATATTAATGTTGTTTCAATGTCCTATAATTTTTTCAGATTTTATCAAACATTTAAATTAGTTGTGACATCCGGTGCATCGATGGTATCACAAGGGTGGGGTACTAGACACATTCCCACGATACCCGAGATTGCCACTCGGTTCATCGGCTGATCGGTACGCCGCAGTAGCTTAGACCTCCTTTGCTTTACAGGAATTTTAAAGGGAAAAAATTGTAGGAGTTTTTTTTGGAGCCCTTTGGTACATATAGGAATGGATCCTATTCCTATGTAGGATAAGAACCAATCGATCACATTTCAAAAGAAAATATTACCCTAAATTCAATGAAAAGATCCCTATGCTATGCATCGAATTGCATGTCTTTTCCCATAAAAATTAAGATACGTATCATTTCACCTCCTATTCTATGAACCAAAAAAAAAAAAGCCTTTGATAGATAAGACATTTTAGATGGCCCGGTCAGCAGCCACCGTTCCGGACCGGGGACATCATCACCGTTGGCCGTGCGTGGTCGCTGCAGTTGTGCCTATATATGGCTAACAAACCGAGATAAGATGCGCGTCATCATTTGCATATGTGTAACGTCCAAGCGTAATCTCATCATCACGCCTGCCCATCATATTTTCCTTTTCTGCTATCGAACTCGCTTATATAAACCACCACACCAGGCGGAACTTCCTCCACCTCAAAATAGCTGTTCCACACAACAGCAGGACCTTAACCAGTTACCCGGCAACTTGTCAAGCACAGATGGCAAAGCTAGCGATGCCGCTCGCTGCGACGTTCCTGGCACTCGGGCTGGCAGTGCTCCTCCTGTCCGCCGCCGGTCCGGCGGTCGCGCAGAACTGCAACTGCCCGGCGGGCATGTGCTGCAGCCAGTGGGGTTACTGCGGCACGGGCCCGGACTACTGCGGCGCCGGGTGCCAGTCGGGCCCGTGCACGGTGGCGAGCAGTGGCGCCGCAGCTGCGGAGGCGTCCGTCGGCAAGCCCGTGGGGAGCAACCGCACCCCATAGGTGACGCGGGTGCACCTGCCTCAACTCCCAGGCCTGAAATGTGATGATCGTCCGATCTTAATAGAATAAAGCTAAGTAAGTGGGTTACTGGGAGCTAAGTGTAGCAAATACGTACCGAGTGAGTACCTCGTAGATGGCCAGAGCAGTGTTGTCGAGAAGGAAATAAGCCATGGACAACAACGGTTGTTCGATATATTTGAATAAAAAATGTTTTACCGAATTATCATTTTGCATCCATCATAAATTGCACTTGGTATTTGCTACCGCCTAGCCTACAAAAACGTCTTGTACTTTGATATGAAGGTAATATCAACTACTCGAAAAATGAATGTAGTCGGCTCCAGTAGGGCAGCGGCGACAACAGCGCGTCAGTGGCTCGTTCTAACACCGGCAGTGGTTGTTCGGGGGTCTCAGAATCTCAATGTAATTTTTATTATGTTTGAGGTGCTTTGTACTTTCGGTGAACATTGATAATATATCTGGATCATTTTTCATAAAAAAATGAATTTGAAATAAATTGAGAGAGAGAGAGAGAGCGCACAGTGCTAGGAAGCCAAGATGAGAGCGGCCCGGATGGGCACGACATTACCGGCAAAGGCGAGGCCGCGACGTGACCCATGAGGGTCCGATAAGCACCTCACCATATCTGAGAGGTAGGGAAAAAATCGGACCGGGGAGAGAGATCATGTGCTATGGCGAATCAAGCCAGAAAATAAGACGGTTGGAGGAAGAAGAAAAAAATGATCCATCTGTTCGTTTCCGATCCAATGGCTCAAAGCTATTATTTTTTTATCGCCGAAACTGAAAAGAAAATCTGTTTTTTAGCATGGAAAAGAAGATCAGTTACCTCTCAAAAGGATTGATTATTGTTGTGTTTGTGTCGAATACAGTGTACAAGTTGGGTTACGTTTGGACTTGGTGTTGTAGTGTGGATAGGATACGTGTAGTGTCGGAGTCGGACACGTTATACCCTTGGCCTCTTATATATGAGGAGGCACCCCACGTTGTAACCCATGACGACTAGATAGCGACAGGCTCGCAAGGGGGTGCCGGTGGCTTGTGCCGGCGTCCGGATGGCCGGTGTTGCAGTATCTCGGGAAGGAGCTCCGTAGTCATTGCCCCGGGGAGTAGGCGAGTTCGCCGAACCTCGTTAACAAATTTCGGTGTCGTCATTGCTCGTGTGATTGCTTGTTCCTCGGTGGATCGACGGTGGTCTCAGATAAGGGCGTGTTCGGGAGCCGTCCGGCTTCTGAAATCTTCGTATCCAGCCTCGGAGTCCAGCCGAACGGTTCCAATCCTGGTTATTGGGGCGAGAAGCTGGCTCTGGACTACGTGCAAAATTGACGGAATCGCGGAGCTGGGAAAAGCTGGCTCCACGAAAACTGGGAAGCGAGAGTTGGCTCAGTTTACAACAGATTGCCACCGCGAAGTGACCATAGGTACCGCTCCGAGGCAGCGCTCATCTCCTCCCTCGACTCGATCCACTGCTCCCCCGTTCCCCTCCACGCCCGCGATGAACCCTAGCGCGCCGCCACGACCACCCAACCGACGCGGGAACCGGCGACCGCCCTCCCCACCGCCGCGCTCGCCCTCCTCCGCCTCCCTTCTGACCGGAACTCGACCCCGCCGTCCCCGACTGGAGCTCTTCCCCGCCGTCCCCGACAGGAGCTCTTCCCCGCCGTGCCGACCGAAGTTCTTCGAAGCCGTCCCCGACCGGAGATCGACCCCGCCGTCCCCAACGACCGGAGCACGCAGGCTGCGTCGACGAGCTTGTCCCCGACCTCCTTCTCTGCCTCCTCGAGTACCTCGTCCATGTCTCTGGAGGCCTGTTAAAATGGGCCGAATAAGCATTTTCTGGCCTTTTGGCCTCGTCGATCGCTGCCTGCGAGAAGCTGCCGCACCGAACAGATTGGTAGATCCAGGAGTTTATGCGGGAAGCTGGCGGCTGCATCTGGGTGACGGATTTGAGGATTTTGCAGCCGTGGGCAACTACCGAACATGCCTTATTCTAACAAGTTGTATTAGAGCAAGGTTTGAGATTGAGGTGATTGATCTAGAGGTGGAGATATCGTGGAAGAATTAATCGTCGGTGAAATCAGAAAAAAAGGCGCAACGATTACATCGTGAACAATGCCGAGCTGAAACGAAGTCAGATTCGGCAAGGTCGGGATGTAGCGTGCGGCAACGCAGCTGGCAGCTGGGCCAAGGTGCGGTCTAGCGAGGGGACACGGTCAGGTGGCCCGAGCAGGCGCGCGGCTGGAAGAGCCAGTAGCGTCGTACATGACTCGACGGTTTGTGTAGATTCAGCAGTTATCTCGGTGCAATTGTATGCAGCAGTACGAGATTTGTTTTGAAAACAAAAGGGACCGAGTCCCAGGAGAGCTCGTGTCCGGGCCGGACTGCTGGCCGTGCATTAAAAGGCAGCCGCAGGGACGACGAGACAGAGACAGAACAGATCAGATCCAATCGGGAAGAGAAAATCCATTGATAGCGGCAATCCATCGGAATTAGCACAGGCTAGGCAAAGCAAGTTGCACCAGCATTGGAGATTGAGCCAGGAGCAGAACATGTGAAGACCGGAAGGAATTTTTGGTTGGTTTTGCTATTAATACGCGGAGATCTTGTTCGTGTACTTGGGGCATCGCGTGCAAAGCTCGGATAATTTTTCACAGGGTCAGCCGTACAAAGAACCATGACGCCATCGGGTACCAGGTTTGAGGTGGAGAAGTTCAATGAAACTGAAAGCTTTGGATTATGGCATACAAGGGTGAAAGATTTGTTGGCACGGCAGAGATGCTTGAAGGCGTTGTTGCAGGAAGCCAAGCCAGCTAAGATGGAGGCGGATGACTGGGAGGAGTTACAGTTGAAAGCGGCTGGGACTATACGGTTGTGTCTGTCGGACCAGGTTATTTATCATGTGATGGATGAGAATTCGCCGAAGAAGATCTGGGAGAAGCTGGAAAGTCAGTTTATGTCCAAGACTGCAACGACCGAGGTGTATCTGAAGCAAAAGTTGTATGGGATGAAGATGGAGGAGGGGTTATGTGACGCCCCCGATTCAATCGTACACTAATCATGCACGCAAACGTGTACGATCAAGATCAGGGACTCACGGGAAAATATCACAACACAACTCTAAAACATAAATAAGTCGTACAAGCATCATAATACAAGCCAGGGGCCTCGAGGGCTCGAATACACGTGCTCGATCATAGACGAGTCAGCGAAAGCAACAATATCTGAGTACAGACATAAGTTAAACAAGTTTGCCTTAAGAAGGCTAGCACAAAAGTAGCAACGATCGAAAAGGCAAGGCCTCCTGCCTGGGACCTCCTAACTACTCCTCGAAGCCGAACTCCATGTAGAATCATCCTCAGGATCTCTAGCTCCTGGACTCCAGCATCTGGTTGTGACAACCAGGTATAGAAAGGGGGAAAGAGGGAGAAAAGCAACCGTGAGTACTCATCCAAAGTACTCACAAGCAAGGAACTACACTACATATGCATGGGTATATGTGTAAAGGGCCATATCGGTGGACTGAACTGCAGAATGCCAGAATAAGAGGGGGATAGCTAATCCTGTCGAAGACTACGCTTCTGGCCACCTCCATCTTGCAGCATGTAGAAGAGAGTAGATGGTAAGTTCACCAAGTAGCATCGCATAGCATAATCCTACCCGGCGATCCCCTCCTCGTCGCCCTGTTAGAGAGCGATCACCGGGTTATATCTAGCACTTGGAAGGGTGTGTTTTATTAAGTATCCGGTTCTAGTTGTCATAAGGTCAAGGTACAACTTTGGGCCGTCCTTTTACCGAGGGACACGACTATTCGAATAGATAAACTTCCCTGCAGGGGTGCACCACATAACCCAACACGCTCGATCCCATTTGGCCGGACACACTTTTCTGGGTCATGCCCGGCCGTGGAAGATCAACACGTCGCAGCTCCACCTAGGCACAACAGAGAGGTCAGCACGCCGGTCTAAATCCTATACGCGCAGGGGTCTGGGCCCATCGCCCATTGCACACCTGCACGTTGCGTACGCGGCCGGAAGCAGAACTAGCCCCCTTAATACAAGAGCAGGCTTACGTTCCAATCGGGCGCGCGCCGCTCAGTCGTTGACGTCACGAAGGCTTCGGCTGATACCATGACGTCGAGTGCCCATAACTGTTCCCACGTAGTTGGTTAGTGCGTATAGGCCAGTGGCCAGACTCAGATCAAATACCAAGATCTCGTTAAGCGTGTTCATTGAAGTATCCGCGAACGCCAACCAGGGCCAGGCCCACCTCTCTCCTAGGTGGTCTCAACCTGCCCTGTCGCTCCGCCACAAAGTAACAGTCGGGGGCCGTCAGGAACCCTGGCCCACCTCTACCGGGATGGAGCCACCTGTCCTTTCAGCCCCCTCATCAGAATCACTTGCGGGTACTCAGCAAGCTGACCCGACTTTAGTCACCACATGTGTCATGTATATAAAGTATATAGTATATATCCGTGATCACCTCCCGAAGTGATCACGGCCCAGTAGTATAGCATGACAGACGGACAAGAGTGTAGGGCCACTGATGGAATACTAGCATCCTATACTAAGCAGTAGGATAGCAGGTAAGGGTAACAACTGTGGCAACAATGACAGGCTATGCAGTAGAATAGGATTAACCAAAAGCAGTAACATGGTACACTACTCTAATGCAAGCAGTATAGAGAAGAATAGGCGATATCTGGTGATCAAGGGGGGGCTTGCCTGGTTGCTCTGGCAAGTAGGGGTCGTCAACAACGTAGTCGGCCGGGGCACCAGCAGCAGCGTCAGTCTCGTAGTCTACCGGAGAGAAGAGGGGGAAGAAACAATGAATACAATGCAAACAGATGTATAACGATGCATGACATGACAAGTAGCGGTGCTAGGTGTGCCCTAACGCGGTATGAGGTGATACCGGTGAAGGGGGAAAACATCCGGGAAAATATCCTCGGTGTTTCGCATTTTCGGACAGATGAAACGGAGGGGGAAAGTTGCGTGTTCGCTATGCTAGGAATGTGTGGCGGACGAACGGGCTGCATATCCGGATTCGTCTCGTCGTTCTGAGCAACTTTCATGTAGAAATTTTTTTAATCCGTGTTACGGATTAAAAGATATGATTTTCAAAAGAATTTATTAATTTCTGGAATTTAATTAATTATTTAATTTAATTTGAAACTGGATTTATGACATCAGCATGATGTCATGCTAACGTCATCAGTCAACATGGGTTGACTGGTCAACCTGACCAGTGGTTCCCACTGATCAGTGACACATTTTAGTTAAACATATTAATTAACCTAATCAGGATTAATTAGGGGTGGGCCCCACTGTCATTGACTACCTAATTAGCTAATTAGGTTAATTAGGTAACTAATGTTTAATTAGTTTAATTAGGTTTTTAGTTTAATTAATCAAAATTAATTAAGTTAATTAAGTTAATTATTTTTATTATTATTATTTATTTATATTTTTTAATTCTTTTTTATAAACGTTCTCAGGGGGGCATGGGCCCTGGCTGTCATAGGGCCAAGGGCGAATCGGGCAAACGGGCGTGCGGGTGCACGGGTGTGGTGCCCGTGCCCGAGTCCGACCACGGGGGCGGCCGTGGAGAGGCCGGCCGGCCGGAGCGCGCGGGCGGCAGTGGACAACGGTGGCAGCGGCGGCTTGGCCGGAGCAGCACCGAGGGGACGGGCAGCGGCGGCCACGCGCGGCCATGAGCGTGTGCGGGGGCGAGGGTGAGGGGCCGCGGCACGCACGAGGCGCGCGAGAGCGTGCGCTAGGCGGCGGCGAGCGCGGCGAGTCGACGAGCGGCGAGCGTGGCGAGGCGACGAACGGCGCAGCCAGGGTAGACACAGGAGCGGCGACGAGCGCGAGCGCGCGCGCAGCGCCGGCAGGCGAGGTCGCGCGAGAGAGAGGGGAGGAAGGGCGAGCGCTCACGATGGCGGTGTAGGGTCGATGGCAGTGGGGCACGGGGAGGAGGGCGGAGACGACGCGGCGGAGGGGAAGCAGGCCGGCGAGGAGGAGGCGCCGGTGAGGTCGTGCTCCGGGCGGCGACGGCGTTCGGCGGCGACGAGCGGTCTCCTCCTCTCGATCCCGATCCAATCGGGGGAGAGAGGGAGGAGATATTTCGGGGGGGGGAGAGAGTGGGTGTCGGTGGGCGAGTGGGGGTGTGCGGTCAGGGGGGTTAGGGTTTCTCCCTGGTGGGGATATGGAGGAGGGGTTGGGCCGGCCGGTTGGGCCAGGTGGGTCGGCCAGGTGGGCCGTTTGGCCCAGTTGGACCACAGGAGCCCCTTTGTCTTCTTTTGTTTTGCTATTTTGTTTTCTTTACATTTTATTTACTTATCCTTTCTTGTTTTCTTTTATTTCTTTAAAGGTTACCGTTTTATAAAATACACAAATGGTTTTTTAAATTAGTATTACTATATTTATTACTGCCACATTAATTTGGGTAACTAAATAAAATAGTTTAACATTTTATGAATAATAAAAGGCATTTATTAAATTAGTTATGCTGCTGTTTCATTGACATTTGAGTATTTAAACATTTTATAAAAGGGTGGTTTCTCCACCATAATTTCCTATGAATTATTTGGTTCATTCCGAACATTTTAGTTTTAACATTTGAAAAGTTTTATTGTTTGCTTGATTTTGAATGTTGAATTTTGAATTTGAAACGACTTCGAACTAACAAGAGATTAGCAACAGAAATCGAAGTGACGTGGCAACATTAACGTAGGATTACTATAGCCTAATTATCCGGGCGTCACAATTCTCCTCCACTACAAGAAATCTCGTCCCGAGATTTAAGAGGTAGTGAAAGGGGGAAGGTTTGGTAACGAATCTAGCGGGTCTTCTCATCCGGGCATGCTCTTCCCGAAGAGGCCGGTCCAATACATTGATGTCTTCATTTCTCTGCTTCATGTCATCATGATGAGGTCGGCGTCCTTTCTTCAGGAACTCCATCGTACTTACGAAGGAATAAAGGGTGGGCATTCCGGGAGAACAGACCTCTGCAAGGTCGACTATCTGGTCGATTACATCGAGGAAGGTGGCGGAAGTAACTCTCGAATTGAAACTTACGAAAATATCGAGAGCAAGGTAAGGAGGTATCATGGGAAGTTTCGAGCGGGCATGCAATCGTTTGATGCCTAAAACAAGGCATGAAAAGGGGTTCAAAGCAATGGGAATAAGTATTGTGTCTGATACCAGAATTGATGATTTCTCGGAAGGTGGCTCGTGAATCACATACGAGGCCAAGTGCGAGGAATTAACTTTGGAAACCGGGGGTGTATAGGAGGGTCAGGTTTCGATCCTGTGGAACTGTGGGTTATGGGCCCACCATGTGGTTAAAAGTAGGAAAAGCGTTGATATCTTGCACGGTCATGATAGCAAGACATGTCAGAGGGTAGCCTATCAGTTATGTTGGCAACAATGTCGATACGAAGGACGAGGGACGAAGAGAACCATTTTCCTGCTCGTTGAACGAGGCGGACCATTAGGCAAAGTTCTCGTCCATCGGTGGTTACCGAAATGTCATCAATTGTAGTAATAGGGTCTTACTGACAGAATGGTACACCGAGGTGTTTACATAAGTAGGAGTTTACATAAGTTGGGGAATATTACTGCTTAGATCATATATATCACAAGAAACGTTAAACCAACCAATGGGAAGGAAAAGTGATTATCAGGTTTAAACAGAACAATGGAAAGGAAAATGTGTATACACACATATTTCAGGGATATATCCTTCCCAAGGACAAGCGGAACATGATATCCATGACAGGATAGAAAGTAGAAAACCATTTAGGTAATAGGAGAGGAATTTTCATGGCATTACCCATACAACGGTGTTTGGATAATGGATAAAGAAAACTTAGCATTGCGCTTTCAATGCCCTTATTGAAAATCGGAGTACCACACAGATACTCTGCAATAGCATTGACATGGTCTTCAAGCAAGGTCGGACTTTGGATTCTCAAAGGATTCAGCAAGAACAACTTATAGAAAAAGTCTTACAATTTCCTCATAAAGAATGGATAATCTTGCTGAAAAGGAAAACTATAACAATGGGTCCTCCGGCCCGGTGCGCTAGGCATGACATCACCTTACTGGGCTATACAAAGTCCAATGTTACGGCTTTTGGAAAATATCCCAACCATCATATCTGACCGAGATTCAGTTCTGATTGGTGTCAGGATGCCTCAGACTCATGATGCCTGAGAAGGAAGGGGTGCAACACAATTTTGACGAGATGGAGTTGCAAGATTCTCGGGAAATGAACTAAGGAAGCAAGTTCCGAATCATGAGTTAATCATTTAACCAAGGAGAGGACGAGGAGGTGGTTGATGAACTCAACGAAAATTCATTGAAATTTTCAAAATATGAATTTCCACACTTATGTGAACAAGGAGATAACATTTGTCAGATCAAATGATGTAATGAGGTATGCTCGAGGAAAACATACACAGTTAAACATTGGTTGAAAGGTGCACCCGAAATATGGGCTTAGGTAGCATGATCAATGTTAGAATGGTGATTCGATAACCAATGGTCTAAGAATGAAATATCGACCATTAACTTCAAAGCAATAGGGTTGCTAGAAGTTTTGAAGTCGCACATCATAGTTCAATTGTTGGTTTTTCGGTTAGAATCAACACAGGGGCCAAGGAATGAATGGATATGGCAAGAAGTATCACTTGTATCAAGATCTCTTAAGAGGTGGTGAAATT
Source organism: Triticum aestivum (assembly GCF_018294505.1). Lineage (NCBI taxonomy): Eukaryota > Viridiplantae > Streptophyta > Magnoliopsida > Poales > Poaceae > Triticum > Triticum aestivum. The sequence continues at coordinate 448,961,789 of NC_057799.1, read as the reverse complement.
CTCACAACATCCTTGACAAAAAGGCAGTAATACTTCAAGGTAGATCATAATACGGGCTGGATAGCAAGTTGCATCCATAACATGAACAAGTTTGTGATGAAAGGAAGGTACAGATGTTGTTGATGGTAACTGAAATTACCAAGGAACGAGGATGGCACTTATCATCAAGAATTCCATTGATATCCTGGAAGGAGTCAAAACGTTGATGATGATCACAACAATTTGTTGTCGAGAGGATCCACGAAGAAGCAATTGAACAACGACTGCATCAAGAAAAAGGACTGATGCAACAAAAGATTATTGGAGCCATAGATACGACACAAACTCGAAATCAAGCTTGCTGTTTTTAAGGCAAAATTATATGAGGAGGAAGATCGATGTAAGGTTAGCTCATCGTCGAAGGTTGTGCTCCGGAAAGAAGGACCAGGTAGCACAGTTAAAATTTAGCACAATAATGATATAGCCGATCAGGCTAGGAATGACTTGAAGGATTATTAAACTCATAAGCAACAAAGATTATTTAGAGTTATCAAACCAGAGTGCGGAATCGGTTCACTTACCGGTGTTCTTGAGCGACTAACAACTCAGAACCCATGAAAAAAATTGGAATCATTGAGAAATAATAGCTGATGAAGACTTATAAGATGCAACACAGTTCTTTGATATTCTCGAGATACCAGAGGGTAATACTCGACAGTAGATCAAGGTAGAGGTTGGACTGGTGTATTGACTTGCAAAAGACAAGTGCTTTAACTTGTCCGAGAAATGGGATCAAAGAGAAAATATGGTCGGAACCACGATTGCATAGGATCAATTCACAGATACCAGATGATATTATATCAACGGAATAGTTATTATTACAAGAAGCTTCTATGGTAGGATCTACATCGTGTCCATGGGCATGAACACAAAGTTCAAGGTCGACTCCCACTTCTTCAATGTATAACCTTCCATTCACCTCTCACTTTCGAAGAAGTTGTAGTGTTGAAATTTTATCTAGCAAAATACCAGAAGAGTATGACTCGTGAAAACTTTCGAGTTCACACATATTAAGGAAGGCATAGGTTCAACCCGTCAGGGTATCGTGGAAACATATACCACAAGCTTCAATAGCAAATACCACCAGCTCGAAAGCAGAGCATGGTTGGTCAATCAGAGGATAGGATTTACCAATGGAGAAAGAACTTCCAAAGTGATTGAATATGAAGGACGCTATCGGATAAAATCCAACAAAGGATCCGGTGGTCCTCAAGGGATCTGATGTGAGCATCGATACTCAACCAGAGGAAGATACAATGCCAGGAGATCATACTATAGAAACAACTGACTTATTCAAAGCTCAAATGCAAAAGAATTATGATTTCCGATCAAGGGATCAGAAGCAAACGCTCTGATTAAGGATGGATAAGTTGTGTAGGCTTAGGGGTACAATCGATGGCAATCCGATTGGTCGAGAACCAGTTCATGTTTAAAATGACGTCTGAGCCGGAAGGATGAATTCTAGGACCTGATTGAGGATTGCGAGCATTCGTAACATATCGAATCAATGGACTCAAAATGAAAGTGACAAAGGCTGCCAATAAGATTAGTATACTTATGGGATTAACCATAATGCAAGCAAGCAAGAATTTCAAGAGCAATAAGTTGCTAAGGATTTACAGAAGATCGAATATTATTTCGAAGACCTTAGTGAAACACATAAAGAACTGGGGATGGGCGGATACTCGATAAGTGCGAGAATTATCCGTAGGGGTATTCAGGTGACAAAGAACAGCAAGGCAGTAAGCTCAAAGGATTATCGAAACAACGACGAGTATTTCGGGATATCTTGTAATAACAAGACCAACTGGGGATGAATGTAAGAATGACAAGTGCATGCAATTATCTATAGGGTTGACGGTGGAAGGGAATTGCAAATGCAATGAGCACAAGTTCTCGGGATAATATCAGAGAGTATCTTCGGAATCCTTCGGCGCACCAAGCAATCATCTGGGGTGAGGGGCTCTCCGGGAGAAAGTAATTACGAGAACCTAGAGTCAGATTTAGTAAAATCATTTAACCCGAATAGAAGAGAGATCAGAGTCCCAGGGTATAGGTCGAGGAATAAAAGATCCTAATACCACCCAATGGCGACGTGGGCCCATGGGCCTCAAAGCCATCTTAGTAAAACATTTTTCATCGACTAGACTCAACTTTGGCCAAGGAGTGTGGAAGGGGGATTCCTACAGGCAGTTGGCTCTGATACCAACTTGTGATGCCCCCGATTCAATCATACACTAATCATGCACGCAAACGTGTACGATCAAGATCAGGGACTTACGGGAAGATATCACAACAAAACTCTAAAACATAAATAAGTCATACAAGCATCATAATACAAGCCAGGGGCCTCGAGGGCTCGAATACACGTGCTCGATCATAGACGAGTCAGCGAAAGCAACAATATCTGAGTACAGACATAAGTTAAACAAGTTTGCCTTAAGAAGGCTAGCACAAAAGTAGCAACGATGAAAAAGGCAAGGCCTCCTGCCTGGGACCTCCTAACTACTCCTCGAAGCCGAACTCCATGTAGAATCATCCTCGGGATCTCTAGCTCCTGGACTCCCGCATCTAGTTGCGACAACCAGGTATAGAAAGGGGGAAAGAGGGAGAAAAGCAACCGTGAGTACTCATCCAAAGTACTCGCAAGCAAGGAACTACACTACATATGCATGGGTATATGTGTAAACGGCCATATCGGTGGACTGAACTGCAGAATGCCAGAATAAGAGGGGGATAGCTAATCCTGTCGAAGACTACGCTTCTGGCCACCTCCATCTTGCAGCATGTAGAAGAGAGTAGAAGGTAAGTTCACCAAGTAGCATCGCATAGCATAATCCTACCCGGCGATCCCCTCCTCGTCACCCTGTTAGAGAGCGATCACCGGGTTATACCTGGCACTTGGAAGGGTGTGTTTTATTAAGTATCCGGTTCTAGTTGTCATAAGGTCAAGGTACAACTCCGGGTTGTCCTTTTACCGAGGGACACGGCTATTCGAATAGATAAACTTCCCTGCAGGGGTGCACCACATAACCCAACACGCTCGATCCCATTTGGCCGGACACACTTTTCTGGGTCATGCCCGGCCGCGGAAGATCAACACGTCGCAGCCCCACCTAGGCACAACAGAGAGGTCAGCACGCCGGTCTAAATCCTATACGCGCAGGGGTCGGGGCCCATCGCCCATTGCACACCTACACGTTGCGTACGCGGCCGGAAGCAGAACTAGCCCCCTTAATACAAGAGCAGGCTTACGTTCCAATCGGGCGCGCGCCGCTCAGTCGCTGACGTCACGAAGGCTTCGGCTAATACCACAACGTCGAGTGCCCATAACTGTTCCCACGTAGTTGGTTAGTGCGTATAGGCCAGTGGCCAGACTCAGATCAAATATCAAGATCTCGTTAAGCGTGTTAATTGAAGTATCCGCGAACACCGACCAAGGCCAGGCCCACCTCTCTCCTAGGTGGTCTCAACCTGCCCTGTCGCTCCGCCACAAAGTAATAGTAGGGGGCCGTCAGGAACCCAGGCCCACCTCTACCGGGATGGAGCCACCTATCCTTTCAGCCCCCTCATCAGAATCACTTGCGGGTACTCAACGAGCTGACCCGACTTTAGTCACCACATGTGTCGTGTATATAAAGTATATAGTATATACCCGTGATCACCTCCCGAAGTGATCACGGCCCAGTAGTATAGCATGACAGACGGACAAGAGTGTATGGTCACTGATGGAATACTAGCATCCTATACTAAGCAGTAGGATAACAGGTAAGGGTAACAACTGTAGCAACAATGACAGGCTATGCAGCAGAATAGGATTAACCGAAAGCAGTAACATGCTACACTACTCTAATGCAAGCAGTATAGAGAAGAATAGGCGATATCTGGTGATCAAGGGGGGGCTTGCCTGGTTGCTCTGGCAAGTAGGGATCGTCAACAACGTAGTCGGTCGGGGCACCAGCAGCGGCGTCAGTCTCGTAGTCTACCGGAGAGAAGAGGGGGAAGAAACAATGAATACAATGCAAACAGATGTATAACGATGCATGAAATGACAAGTAGCGGTGCTAGGTGTGCCCTAACGCGGTATGAGGTGATACCGGTGAAGGGGGAAAACATCCGGAAAAATATACCCGGTGTTTCACGTTTTCGGACAGATGAAACGGAGGGGGAAAGTTGCGTGTTCGCTATGCTAGGGATGTGTGGCGGACGAACGGGGTGCGTATCCGGATTCGCCTCGTCGTTCTGAGCAACTTTCATGTAGAAAAAAATTTAATCCGTGTTACGGATTAAAAGATATGATTTTCAAAAGAATTTATTAATTTCTGGAATTTAATTAATTATTTAATTTAATTCGAAACTGGATTTATGACGTCAGCATGATGTCATGCTAATGTCAGCAGTCAACAGGGGTTGACTGGTCAACCTGACCAGTGGGTCCCACTGGTGAGTGACACATTTTAATTAAACATATTAATTAACCTAATCAGGATTAATTAGGGGTGGGCCCCATTGTCATTGACTACTTAATTAGCTAATTAGGTTAATTAGGTAACTAATGTTTAATTAGTTGTTTAGTCTAATTAATCAAAATTAATTAAGTTAATTAATTATTATTATTATTATTTATATTTTTTAATTCTTTTTTTATAAACGTTCTCAGGGGGCGTGGGCCCTGGCTGTCATAGGGCCAAGGGCGAATCGGGCAAACGGGCGTGCGGGCGCACGGGTGTGGTGCCCGTGCCCGAGTCCGACCACGGGCGCGGCCGTGGAGAGGCCGGCCGGCCGGAGCGCGCGGGTGCTAGAGGCGCGGGCGGCAGAGTACAGCGGTGGCGGCGGCGGCTTGGCCGGAGCAGAACCGCGGCAGGGGACGGGCAGCGGCGGCCACGCGCGGCCATGAGCGCGTGCGGGCGCGAGGGTGCGGGGCCGTGGCACGCACGAGGCGCGCGAGAGCGTGCGCTAGGCAGCGGCGAGCGCGGCAAGTCGACGAGCGGCGAGCGTGGCGAGGCGACGAACGGCGCATCCGGGGTAGAAACGGGAGCGGCGACGAGCGCGCGCGCAGCGCCGGCAGACGAGGTCGCGCGAGAGAGAGGGGAGGAAGGGCGAGCGCTCACGATGGCGGTGTACGGTCGATGGCAGTGGGGCACGGGGAGGAGGGCGGAGACGACGCGACGGAGGGGAAGCAGGCCGGCGAGGAGGAGGCGCCAGCGAGGTCGTGCTCGGGGCGGCGACGGCGTTCGGCGGTGACGAGCGGTCTCCTCCTCTCGATCCCGATCCAATCGGGGGAGAGAGGGAGGAGATATTTCGGGTGGGAGAGAGTGGGTGTCGGTGGGCGAGTGGGGGTGTGCGGTCGGGGGGGTTAGGGTTTCTCCCTGGTGGGGATATGGAGGAGGGGTTGGGCCGGCCGGTTGGGCCAGGTGGGTCGGCCAGGTGGGCCGTTTGGCCCAGTTGGACCACGGGAGCCCCTTTGTCTTCTTTTGTTTTGCTATTTTGTGTTCTTTACTTTTTATTTACTTATCCTTTCATGTTTTCTTTTATTTCTTTAAAGGTTACCGTTTTATAAAATACACAAATGGTTTTTTTAATTAGTATTACTATATTTATTACTACGGACCATGGGAGCCCCTTTGTCTTCTTTTGTTTTGCTATTTTGTTTTCTTTACTTTTTATTTACTTATCCTTTCCTGTTTTCTTTTATTTCTTTAAAGGTTACCGTTTTATAAAATACACAAATGGTTTTTTTAATTAGTATTACTATATTTATTACTGCCACATTAATTTGGGTGACTAAATAAAATAGTTTAACATTTTAGGAATAATAAAAGGCATTTATTAAATTGGTTATGCTGCTGTTTCATTCACATTTGAGTATTTAAGCATTTTATAAAAGGGTGGTTTCTCCACCATAATTTCCTATGAATTATTTGGTTCATTCCGAACATTTTAGTTTTAACATTTGAAAAGTTTTATTGTTTGCTTGATTTTGAATTTTGAATTTTGAATTTGAAACGATTTCGAACTAACAAGAGATTAGCAACAGAAATCGAAGTGACGTGGCAACATTAACGTAGGATTACTGTAGCCTAATTATCCGGGCGTCACAGGTTAGATCTTGTAGAGTATATGAACGCCTTTAATCAAGTCGTGACGGATCTAGCACGCTTGGGTGCGACGGTTGACGATGAGGATAGGGCAATTCTGCTTCTTTGTTCATTGCCATCATCCTATGACCATTTGATCACTACTTTGAAGCACGACAAGGAGGCTGTCAAGAATGAGGATATTACTATGGCATTGCTATCTTATGATATGAGAAAGAAGAACGCGGTGGAAGTCTCTCATGGTGAAGGTTTGCTAGTCAAGGGTGAGCAGTGACAGAAGGGATATGAGGCTGGGAAGAAAAAGAAAAAGAATATACGGTGTCACAAGTGTAAGCAGTGGGGACATATGAAAAAGGGCTGTCCAGAACTCAATGGTGGGGCAAGTGCTAATAAGGCAACTCATGGTGATGACTCAGACAGGAGTAGTGATGTTCTCACAGTATCAGACAGGCGGTCAACCAAAGGTGAAGCGTGGATGTTGGATTCAGCTTGCTCTTTTCATGTGACACGCAACAGGGAGTGGTTCTCTTCGTACAAGTCTGGTGAGTTTGGTTTAGCCTATGTGGGCGATGCCACAGGTTATCGTGTTGCTGGAGTAGGTGACATCAAAATCAAGATGTTTGATGGAGTTGAGCGGATGCTTCGGGGAGTCAGGCATGTGCCAGGGCTAAGGAGGAATCTAATTTCGCTTGGTGTTCTTCATGATGGTGGTATGGTATTCCGTTCTGATCGGGATAAACAGACCATGAGAATCATGGAAGATGAGGTGACCGTGATGATTGGAGCGAGGACGACTTCGCATCTTTACAAGTTGCAAGGGAGCACTATTGCAGGTGGAGTCACAGAGACTGGAGTTGCAGGAGTAGCAGCGGGGTCTCATGGCGGCGGCGGGTTTGGGGCAGACTTGTCGAGTAGCTCTCGGTAAGCTATGAAGAAGACAACACAATTCCGGAGTACATGGAAGTTTGACGCATGGACAAATTCAATATGGTGGAGAATATTTGCCAAGGTGGACTTTGTTGTGTTTGTGTCGAATATAGTGTACAAGTTGGGTTATGTTTGGACTTGGTGTTGTAGTGTGGGTAGGATACGTGGAGTGTCGGAGTCGGACACGTTGTACCCTTGGCCTCTTATATATGAGGAGGCACCCCACGTTGTAACCCATGGCGACTAGATAGCGACAGGCTCGCAAGGGGGTGCCGGCGGCTTGTGCCGCTGTCCGGGTGGCCGGTGTTGCGGTATCTCGGGGAGGAGCGCCCGTAGTCATTGCCCCGGGGAGTAGGCGAGTTCGCCGAACCTCATTAACAAATCTCGGCATCGTCATTGCTCGTGTGATTGCTTGTTCCTCGGTGGATCGACGGTGGCCTCAGATTTATTCTAACAATTATTTCCTTTTGAAGGCGAGTCGGCCTACAACATCAACACTAGAAGGCTCCGACTTAAAAGAATCTTCAATAGCTGCCCTACAATAAAGCACCGAAAAGCAGTTGGAGAGAAATTTAGGGCACAAGAAGTGACTTTTAAGACATTAGAAGATTTTCATCTCCAACATCTTCCCTGAAATTGATGTCCTAATATACATCATGTCACTCTTTTTATGGGTATCCTATTATAGGGCAGTTGTTGGAGGAACGTTTTTGGCACAAAGTGATGTAAAACAGTCGTTTTCTTGTGGTTTTGCGTGGCCCCTCGTGATGTAAAAGTTTAGGACAGCTGCGCGCGTGATGTAAATACATCATTTGGCGTTGTTTCTGAGGGCTGCCCAAAAACAGGACCACACCCGTTGGAGACCATGACAAGTTTTGAGCACTGTTGGAGCAAGTTTTGGTGCAAAGTGATGTAAAAAGTCAGGGACCACAACTGCTATTGGAGATGCTCTAAAGTTCTGAAACCAAACTATTTTTGATAGTTGTTTAGTTCACATAAGTTCGGGAAGAAGCTACATGATGATGGCCTTCTAGAGTCATTTCATTTTCAACCACTTGAGATGTGCGAAGCTTGAAGATGAAGAAGGCACTTTTCACTGTGATCTAGATATTGGAACTTATAGGTTATGTATGTGGTCCTAGTGGAGAGAGGAGGCGCGCGCCCCCAAGCCCAAACCGAATTGGACTAGGGTTGGAGGGGCGGCGACCCCCCTTTCCTTCTCGCCTCCTCCTCCTTCCCTCCTTCTCCTAGTGGGAATAGGAAAGGGGGGCGAATCCTACTTGGACCGGGAGTCCAAGTAGGACTCCCACCATGGCGCGCCCCCCTTGGGCCAGCCACCTCTCCTCCCCCCTTTATATACGTGGGAGGGGGCACCCCAAACACACACCAAGCCTTCTCTTAGCCGTGTGTGGTGCCCCCCTCCACAGTTACACACCTCGGTCATATCATCGTGGTGCTTAGGCGAAGCCATGCGCCGGTAACTTCATCATCACCGTCGCCACGCTGTCGTGCTGACGAAACTCTCCCTTGTCCTCAACTGGATCAGGAGATCGAGGGACGTCATCGAGCTGAACGTGTGCTGAACGCGGAGGTGCCGTACGTTCGGTGCTTGGATCGGTTGGATCGCAAAGACGTTCGACTTCATCAACCGTGTTACTAAACGCTTCCGCTTTCGGTCTACGAGGGTACATGGACACACTCTCTCCGCTCGTTGCTATGCATCTCCTAGATAGATCTTGCGTGATCGTAGGTAAATTTTTTGAAATACTGCGTTCCCCAACAACACCGTCCTAGGTGAGTAACTTGTAAAGCCATTTGCGCAACAAACACTTATTCTTAATCTCAAGATCTTCCACTCCGAGACCCCCTTGGTCATTCAGACAACATATGACATCCCATATGTCTGAAAAGTTTAAAGAAATATGTAATAAAGTATATAATCAACATGTCGAAATCAAGTTGCTATGACCCACACATTGAAAGTGCGTTAAGTCGACTAGACGGGGGGGGGGGGGTGAATAGGCGATTTGTATGAATTCTTCACTGAGGAATTTCAGGGTGAGGAAATTCCTAAGCGAAGAACTACTTGCAGCGGAATAAGTACTCAGATGCAGTCATAACATAACATAAGCATAGACATCATGATGAAATGAAAACAAACACAGAGTACAGAAAGCGTAAGCACATGATAAACAGGATGAAGACAAACAGACTGAAGAAATTGAACTGAGGAAATTGAGAAAGTCTTCGGTCAAAGTCTTCGAACAGATATGAACAAGCACACAACACAGTAATGAGGAAATGGTAGGGTTGAGGAAATAGAACCAGTAGGCTTGGTGAAGACAAAGATTTGGTAGACCAGTTCCAACTGCTGTGACAGTTGTACGTCTGGTTGGAGCGGCTAGGTATTTAAACCTGAGGACACACAGTCCTCACCGTATTGTCCTTGAGCTAAGGTCACACAGACCTTGCCCAGTTACTCGTGGTAAGTCTTCATGTGACTTCCAAACCTTCACAAATTCGGTCACTCGGCGATCCACAATTTCCTCCTGGATGCTCTAGACCATGACGCCTAATCGTCTGGAAGATGCACAATCTTCAAAGGTAACAAGCGTCAGATCCACACAGGATCAATATCTTCAGTGATGCTCAATTACTTTGGGTTTGTAGGTGTTTGGGTTTGGGTTTTCCTCACTTGATGATTTTCGCTCAAAGTCCTCGGAGGATTGGATGCTCTCAATGACAAGTGTCAGTTTCTCTCGGAGCAGCCAACCAACTAGTGGTTGTAGGGGGCGGCTATTTATAGCCTAGGGAGCAGCCCGACATGATAAGACATAAATGCCATTCAATGATATGACTGTTAGGTAGGAAGATATTTTGGGACAGCTGGCGCATAGCACAACAACGGTCGGAAATTTGACTATCAAATACCTCAGGGCTATCATGTTCCTCACTTGTAGGCAATCCGCACTGGCGAATTCCTAACTCCTCAGTCATAACAAATTCCTCAGAGACTAGAAGAACTTCGTCTCTGTCACTGAAGAAATTGACTGAACTGCATGAGATTTCTAATGGTTTCACTCGAAGGGATTGGTAGGTGTAGGATTTGAGATGAGCATCACTTGGAAACTTTTCCTTAGTTTTTCATCGACCCCCTTTAACAGTACGATGTTTCCTATGACTCAATAAAGAGAAAAACAAAAATACGGAAAAAAGTCTTCACGCTTCATATTCCTCGCATGAATATAGAGTCTTCACGGCCACACCAATTTCTTCACTTTCAAAGTCTTCAGAAAGTCTTCAGAAATCCAAAGTCTTCAGTTGAAGATATTCATTTTTAGGGGTCAACTTTCTCTGTAAATATCAAACTCCTCATAGACTTATAGACCTGTATACACTCACAAACGCATTAGTCCCTTAACCTATAAGTCTTCAATACACCAAAATCACTAAGGGGCACTAGATGCACTTACAATCTCCCCCTTTTTGGTGATTGATGACAATATAGGTTAAGTTTTCAACGGGGATAAACATATGAAGTGTAAATACTGATATTGAGGAATTTGATTGCAAGATATATAAGAACTCCCCCTGAAGATGTGCATAGTGAGGAATTTGCTTTTGAAGCAATGCACATTTGAAGAGTGGAATCATGGAGATCTCCCCCTATATCTTGTAATTCATACACACATTTAACATATGATATGAAGAATTTGAAATGCATGATGAAATATGGTGACTAATGTAATTCAGCATGTGTGCATCGACATATATGAGGAAATAGCATGCAGAAGAACATAGCAAAAGTATCAGACCACCATCGGGTTTAAGTTTACAACTCGATCCAATAAAGTCTTCAAAAGAACGAGAGTTGTAACTTAGCAAAAAAGCGCCCATATATAAAGACCCGTTTGAAGACTAACTCAAATTTCTCCCCCTTTGTCATCGAATGACCAAAAGAGACGAAAAATGAGGACTAACGCCCCCGAAGAATATCATAATGAAGTCGATGGAGGAGCGCCATCGTTGTTGGGGTCGGTTGTTGAAGTAGAGCCTGCCGCAGTGTCGTCCAAATCTTCTTCCCCATAAAGATGAGACAGAACAGCCCAGGTGCGATTGAATACTTCATGGATGTAATAGTGGTTCTTCTTCACTGAATTGTGTGTAGTAGTCATGTTGTGAAGAATTGAACCAAACTGACGCTTGATGCATTTGTGGTTGCGATCGACCTTCTGATGAAGACTGAGGAGAAGCTCACGATCAGTCATCACCCTTCGAGTTGTGCCTTGAGGATTTTGCTTTGAAGCATTTGCGGCAGAGTCATGAGTGGCAGAGTCATCATTGGTGGAGTAAGATGCAGCTTTGCGAAACTGACCATCCAATGGACGAATGCCTTCATCAATAACAGCAGTGGCCTTGCCCTTTTCATCAGCCGAGGAAAATGTCCGCTTGAGGACTTCAATGGGGGGCAAGTAGCTGCCATGGTTGAGAGTGTCAGCCTTGTAATTGATTGAAGACCTTTATCTGAGGAATCTCATAATCCAGGGAGCATAAGGCTTCAATTCAAAAGGGGACAATGCAACATTGGCCAGAGTCCTCATGAAGAAATCATGGTAGTTGATAGGAACGCCATGGATGATATTGAAAAGCAGATTCTTCATGATGCCAACGACCTCTTCTTCATTCGAGTCTTGGCCTTTGATTGGACTCAATTTCTTGGTCAGAATGCGATAGACAGTCCATGGCACATACAACAATTCCTTCATGAGGAATTTGGTCCTTGGGGCTTGACCGGGCTTCAGCGGCTTCATCAACACTTGCATATAGTGATCAGTGAGCTCAGGTTCATGATAGATACAACGCGCACCTTCAAGGGGTGGACTGACAGGCAGGGCATGAAGCAATTCAGAGGCCGGTGCTTTGAAGTGAGTGTTTTCTGTCATCCAGTCCAACACCCAAGAGTTCACATCTTCAGCATTTCTGGTGATGTGCAGCGTTGCATAGAACTTAAGAATTAGCTCGTCATTCCAATCACAGATATCAGTGCAGAAGTTGAGCAATCCAGCGTCATGAAGAACACTGAGGACTGGTGTGAAGCAGGGTAGCGATTCCATGTCCACGTGAGGAATATGCTCATGGTCAAATACTTTGTCCTTATCAAAAAGCAGTGAAGAATAGAAGTTTGATTGGCTGGCGGTCCAGAAGCACTTCCTTCGAAGATGAGCAGAGTTATAAGGATTGTAATCTATGAAGAATACATGCTCATGGAAGAAATCATCAGCCTTGAATTTCTGCTTCTTGTAGAAGGGATTCTTCGGCTTGGGCTGAGGAGTATCAGTCAAAGTCATCACAGCCTCAGGAATCACATTTTCAGGAACCACAGGCTGAGGAATTTCAGTTTCTGCTTCAGTTGCAGCCTGGGTCTTCTTTTCTTCGTCAGCATTTTCATCAGGACTAGTGGCTGGAATTTCTTCAGGAATGGAAGGAGTGGTGCAAGGTTCGTCAGAGCCCATTTGAACTCTAGTGTGTACTAGGGACTGAGGAATCTGTTGCAGTGGTGTGAACATGGGAGATTTGGGGTGCTGACTTTCCCAAAAGTCATTATTCATTATTGGAGTGGTGCCTCTAATGTCCACGTCTTCATCTTCTTCACTCAATTCTTCAACGCCTGCCTCTTCAGCTCTGAACTGAGGCATTGGCGATGAGACAACTGGGGTTGAAGGGATATTGTCCACTTCAATTTCTTCGTCCAACTGCTCTGAAGAAGCAGCAGAAGGAACGTCTTCATCAGATCCGCTTGGGATCACATATTCTTCACCAAAAGGGATGATTTCCTTTGATGGCATGCTTGAGACGGGAACAACATCAATGGTATTCTCAAAAGAGCTTGTCAATATCTTCATCTTCTTTGGTGCTGAAGACTGAGATGAAGCAGATGCTTTCCTCTTCTTTACTGCTGCTCGCTCCGCTGCTTTGGTTTTCTTCGCTTCTGATGCAGAAGGAAGAACTGGACTTGGTGTTGGTGCAGGAGGAGCAGAGGAAATTGGTTCAATTACCTCAGGCACAACTGTTTCAGCTTGCCTGGTTGGTTCAGTTTCTTCAGGCTCAGCGGTTGATGCCTCAGCTGGCCTGGCTTGTTCCTCAGGCGCAACACTAGTGGTTGCCCTGGTAATTTCATTAGCGGCTAGAATAGATGCATCAGCCCTGGTACTCTCATTTTCATCAGCAACCTGATCTTCATCAGCGGTGCTGGCATGTTCTTCAGTGGGTTGAGCAGATGCTTCACCCTGAGGAATTTCAATGTGCGTTGGAGCAGCATTTGAAGAAAATCCTTTCGCCAATTTGACAAATCTGACTTTGGCTCCTAGCCAGTCTGCACAGTAGGTGTCAAATTCATCACTGAGGTTTTTGATCTCAGTCTGAGCAGCAATGAGTTCATCAGTGGTCATTTTCACAATGTTCTTTTTCAGAAGTCGCTCTTTCTTGTATTGATCTTTCTTCAGCTGTCTGGCCTTCTCAAACTTCCATTTTTCTTCGCCTATGAAGGCGGTCAGCATGTGACTTTGGCCAGGAGTCAGCTTGAAGTCTGGCATAGGAGTGTTAGGGTCCTTGTGCCAGAGATCAATGTACTCAAGGATCAACTTTGGATCCAGCAGAAGAGGAACTTCACTTCCTTTGGCTCTAGCGGCCCTCTGCTGTCTATTTCTAATGATTTCAGCTAGTTCCTCATCATCAGCTTTGTCATCACTGGACGGTACATGAAAGGCAACCTGCTTCTTGTGAGGACTTGGTCTAGAGCCTCGTCCAGCAGTGACCTTGGTCTTCAGCAGAGTGGGGCCTGTTGAGGATTGCAGAGGTGCTGAAGAACTTGCAGAGGCTCCTGAGGCAATTGATTTTCCTGTAGTCCTTTGACACGAGGCGAGATGCACAGGTGCTGAGTACTTTGCCGGAGGAGCTGAGGGAATTGGAGGAGCTGGGGCAGCACGAGGAATTTGCCGTGAGGGCTTTGCAGAGCTGGTCCGTGAGGGCATTTTTGAGGTGCTTGGTCGTGAGGGCATTGAAAGAAGAAGCACTGGGCTTGTGTGCGGGCTTCTTGGGCATAGCCTTCTTAGGCTTGCTAGCAGAGGCCTCAGCAGTGGCAGCAGTAGAATCTTCATTGAATTTCTTCACTGCCTTTCTTGCCATTTTGGCTAGCTTAGCTTGACGCTTGGCCAACTCCTTGGGGAAATCCTCACCTCTTCTGATGCTAGAGGGATCAACTTCTTGGCCTGGTGCCAATGGAGGTCTTGGGCATGGAGGATGTACCACGAATTTCTTCATGTACTTGGGAGTGACATAGTGATATTCCCTCCATTCTCTGGCCCATCTCCTCTCTATCCTCTGAATGCGTACTTTACGCTCATTCTTTCTCTCACGAGGAGGAGTGCAGTACCCTGCATAGATGTCTTCAGGTATCTCAAAAGCATTGTTGACTTCCAATTTCTTCCCTCCCTTTTGAGGTTTCTTGCCGTCAGCCATTTTATTCAGCTGAGGATTTTGAACGATTGAGTTCTCTGACGAGGTATGTAACTTTTCTTCGAGGAACGCTGCAAATGAGTTAAGTTGATGAGGACCCCTAGTGATTCAGCAGCGGATATGTGTACCTGTGAACAGAGTATAGGTGCGAAGAATTTGGAGAGGTCATATGCGTTCTCAGAAGTTTTTGCAAAAAGAACAAGTTTGTGGAATTTGACCAGATGTGTCTTGAGGAATTTCACTAAGCGTTCTTTGACTTAGGTTCCAGAGTTGTATAGATTGGAAATCCACACAATTGAGGAATCTTGAAGAAAAATGTTGCTCAGGGAAATACATTAAGAACATATGTGTGTGTGAGGTGTTTAGAGTGTGAAGATTGAAGAATAAACACCTTTTTGAAGATTTATAGAAATCACTGGAATCAACAAGGGAAGTAAAAGTAACTTTTAATTACCCTTGACGAAGAACACGACGAACTGAGAATAGTAGATTTGAAGCTCGTCGGTTCAGATCTTCCACGCCCTAACTTGGCAGAGGAAGACAACTACGGCGGCGGCGGAGTGAAGAAATCCGCGGCCGGCACGAGTACGACGGCGACGAGGTCGATGCAGCGAAGCTCTTCTTCACCGGCGACGACGGAAGTAGCAGCGTTGCTAGGTTTTGAGAGCTCGAGCGAGGGAGTGAGGTCAAGCGGAGTAAAAATAGTCTGAGGAGGGTGAGGGGTATTTATAGCCGAGGTGAAAAACCGCTCGCCCGAGGAAAATGGACGAACGTGCCCTGACCCTTCTCATTCGTGCGACATGTGTCACCCACGTACAGAGAGGTGGAGATCGTGTGAGATCGTGAGTGAATAGGATAATCATATCGTGGAATGTGGAACGGTTTGAGCGGCAACAGCCGAAAATTCAGATATGAAAATTTTAATGTTTCGTTCGCAATTTCTTCAGCTGACAAGGACACAGTGAAGATTTTGAACGAGTTTCAAACAGAACGCACATGAAGAGTTTGTGAACAGATTGGGTTGAGTTTAGCATAGAGGGGGAAGGGTCCGATCACATTCACTTAGCAGAAAAAGCAACTTGAAGAAATAGCAATAAGTGAATGTTGTAGAGGACATAAACTCATATATATATATATAGACACACACACACACACATATATAGTCAATGAAGAACAACGACGGAAACAGTGAAGATAATGCAAAGTTGAAGAAATTGAACAACCGAGGAAATTCAAAAAAAAACTCAAATTGAAGTTTTTCAACTTTTGTTGGTGGCGTGACCCACCATGTAAGAATGATGATTTCAGACGTTGCGTACAATTGTCATAGGGCTCTAAGAATCAAATTCTTCGTTAATTTCTTCACACTTAGAGTGTTAGTCTTCATTGATTGAAGAAAAACAGTTACTTCGTGTGTTGCACATCTAAGTCATTAATTTAGCATAAGTGTTAGGATGTGCGTCCTTTTCAAAGGACATTCGAAGATTCTAAGATATTTAGCTCACACCGCAACTTGCCAAATCTCTTCTCATCCAAGGGATTTGTGAACATATCGGCTAGCTGTTCTTCAGTCTTCACGTGCTCGATGGAGATGTCACCCTTCAACACATGATCACAAAGAAAATGATGACAAATCTGAATGTGCTTTGTCTTCGAGTGTTGAACTGGGTTATGAGCAATCTTGATGGCACTCTCATTGTCACAGTAGAGAGGCACATTCTTCATGTTGATGCCGTAGTCCTTGAGGGTTTGCTTCATCCATAGCAATTGAGCACAACACGAACCAGCAGCAATGTACTCAGCTTCAGCAGTAGAGAGTGATACACAGTTCTGTTTCTTCGAGGACCAATAGACCAAGGATCGTCCGAGGAAATGGCATGTGCCTGATGTTGACTTGCGGTCCACACGATCACCAGCATAGTCAGAGTCTGAATATCCAATGAGATCAAAAGCCGAGCCCTTGGGATACCATAATCCAAGTGTTGGAGTGTGAGCTAGATATCGAAGAATATGCTTCACAGCCTTATGGCGTGATTCCTTCGGTGTAGCTTCAAAGCGGGCACACATGCAAACACTAAGCATAATATCTGGCCTAGATGCACATAAATAAAATAAAGAACCAATCATGGAGCGGTATACCTTTTGATTGAAGTCCATACCATTTTCATCAGTGCATAGATGGCCATTTGTGGGCATAGGGATTTTGACGCCTTTGCAATCTTGCATGCCGAATTTCCTCAATACATCCCTGAGGTATTTCTCCTGAGATATGAATATGCCATTGCGCTGTTGACGAATTTGAAGACCTAAGAAGAATTTAAATTCTCCCATCATAGACATTTCATATTCCTCCCTCATCATATAACCAAATTCGTTAGTGTAACGTTGGTCAGTACAGCCAAAAATGATATCATCAACATATATTTGGCACACAAATAATTCACCATCATAAGATTTAGTGAAAAAAGTTGGGTCAAGGGAACCGGGTTTGAAGCCTTTCTTCATGAGGAATTCCTTCAAAGTATCATAGCACGCCCGAGGGGCCTGCTTGAGGCCATAGATGGCCTTATTGAGTTAGAAGACTTTGTCAGGATGCTTTGGATCTTCAAAACCCGGGGGTTGAGCAACATATACTTCTTCCTCAAGCTTACCATTGAGGAAAGCACTTTTCACATCCATTTGATATAAGATGATGTCATGATGGTTAGCATAAGCAAGTAATATGCGAATAGCCTCAAGTCTAGCAACATGTGCAAAAGTTTCATCGAAATCAATTCCTTCAACCTGTGTGTAGCCTTGAGCTACAAGCTGTGCCTTATTCCTCACCACAAGGCCATTTTCATCTTGCTTGTTGCGGTAGATCCACTTTGTGCCGATGATATTGTGCTTGCGAGGGTCTGGTCGCTTGAAAAGTTCCTAGACGTTGTTGAGCTTGAACTAATGTAGTTCCTCTTGCATGGCTTGAATCCACCCAGGCTCCAGAAATGCTTCATCTACCTTAGTGGGCTCTGTGATAGAGACGAAAGCAAAGTGCCCACAAAAGTTAGACAAATATGAAGCTTTTGAGCATGTGAGAGGACCTGGTGCGTTGATGTCGCCGATGATTTTCTCAATCTGCACTTCATTTGCAACGCGAGGATGAGCGGGTTGGCGATGAGGAATTGGATCAGTATTTTCTTCAGAGCCATTTTCCTCAGGTGCACCAGCATGATGTTCTTCACGATCTGGAATGACTTCTTCAGTAGATTCTTCGGTAGGAATGACATCCTCGGTAGCCTTGAACTTGATTGTTTCCTCAGGTGACTTTTCATCTAGCACAGGAGGTAGGTGCTCTATTTGCGAGCCATTAGTTTCATTGAACCGCACATCTACAGTTTCAACAACCTTGTGGTGAACGTTGTTGAAGACTCTGTAGGTGTGCGAGTCCTTTCCGTAACTAAGCATAAAACTTTCATGTGCTTTCGGTGCAAATTTGGAATTGTGATGAGGATCTCTAATCCAACATTTAGCACCGAAGACTTTGAAATAACTCACATAGGGTTTCTTGTCAGTGAGGATTTCATATGCAGTCTTCTTGAAGAATTTGTGAAAATATACCCTGCTGATGATGTGGCATGCAGTAGTATCAATTGCCTCAATCCAGAAATGACGAGGCTTCTTGTATTCATCAAGCATAGTGCGAGCCATCTCAACATGAGTCCTGTTCTTGCGCTTCATCACGCCATTCTGCTGAGGAGTATAAGGAGCAGATAACTCATGAGTAATACCAAGTTCATCAAGATAGTCATCAAGACCAGTATTCTTGAACTCAGTTCCATTGTCACTTCTAATGTGCTTGATCTTCACACCAAAGTTGGTTGAAGCCCTCGAGGAGAATCGTTTGAAGACTTCCTGCACTTCACGTTTGTAAGTGACGATATGTACCCATGTGTAACAAGAGTAACCATCAACAATAACAAAGCCATATAGAGATGCTTCATTGGTGAATGCAGAATAATGATTAGGACCAAAGAGATCCATGTGAAGCAATTCAAATGGACGAGTGGTAGTCATGATAGTCTTCGCTGGATGCTTGGCCTTGGTCATGTTTCAAGCTTCACAGGCTCCGCACAAGTGATCCTTGAGGAATTTGACATTCTCAATGCCAATGACATGCTTCTTCTTCACGAGCGTGTGCAAGTTCCTCATTCTAGCATGACCAAGTCGTCGACACCATAGCCAGCCTTCTGAAGCTTTTGCAAGTAGACATATCGCAGGCTGTGGTCCTGTAGAGAAATCAACAATATATATACATATCTCCTCTCCTAAAGCCTTCGAAGACTTAGGAATGGTCATCTTCCATGATCACAACAGAAGGATACTTGCCAAAGATAACAACCATATCAAGATCACAAAGCATTAAGACTGACATGAGGTTGAATCCTAAGGATTCGACAAGCATGACTTTGTCCATGTGTTGATCCTTTGAGATCGCAACCTTACCTAGACCCAATACCTTGCTTTTGCCTTTGTCAGCGTAGGTGATATGCTTCAGATGCGATGGAGATAAGGGAGCGTCCATCAATAGATTCTTGCCACCAGACATGTGGTTTGTACATCCACTATCGAGGACTCACTCAGTGGCTTTGGGTTGATCATCCTGCAGATGAATTAGTGCAGCTTACGAACTCATATACTTCATCAGTGAAGAATATGACATCAAATTCATCAGATCAATTTCATCAAGCAATAAAACAGATATAGCAGTATGAGGACGTGAGAAATGAGAATTCATTTCTTCATGATTAGCTTGCGTCCTTTCAAGCATTTTCAGGTCTCCAGCAAATTCTTCAGACGTTTAAGTACGTCTGGAGACCTGACCCTGCATAAGAGATTAGTTCTTTTTCTTCACCACCCACATCTGAAGGGGTGGCAAAGAGTTCATCATTCTGCGAGCTCCATAAGAGAAAGGTGGCATAGAAGCCAGTCCACTTCGTTTCACATAAGAGGAGTTAGGTAAGCATATGAATAAGTAGAGAAATTCTTCGAGGACTTATGAACATAATGGTTTGAGGAATAATGCACATATTCATAGTCCTTAGATCTTCCCTGCGAAACAGAAGTATTAGCACGATGATGTTCATATGAGGACTTTGATCCTTTTGAGGAATTTGATCCATGTGAGGAATTTGGTCCGTATGAGGACTTGGATCCATATGAAGAATTTGATCTGGGGTTCCTATTCTTCACAGGTGGTGTCATGATGACATTCACCTGAAGACTTTCAAGGAACCTTTTGGGAACCCAGATTTTCTTCATAGGGGAACTGTTCCTGCAGTTAGTGCCAACATATCTAGCAAATACTTCACCATTCTGATTTTTGAACGACTTATAGTTGGAGTCAAATGACTCATCAGAAGAATGAGGAGATTCACATGTAAAGCCAGATAATGTAGATGGATCTACTGGAGGTCCCTTTGCAGCAACCCATGAGGTTTTGGGGTACTGCTGAGGCTTCCATATGTTCCATCAGCATTGAGTTTCCTCTCAAAGGCAATACCTTCTTTCCTAGGGTTTCTGTTGAGAATCTTCTTTTAAGCACATCACAAAGAGTCTAATGCCCTTTGAGGCTTTTGTACATGCCTGTCATATACAATTCCTTCAGCACTGCATTGTCAGTGATACTAGCAATATCCTTAGATGAGGAATTAGTGATAGCAGAGACAGGTGAAGAATTTGTAGCAGTAGAAGCATTTCAACATTCAGGTGAAGAATTAGCAGATTCACGTTCAATGCACTTCAAACATGGAGGAGTAAATTCTTCCTGAGCAGCGCTGATTTGTTGAGCAAGTAATGAATCACGCTCCTTCTGAAGATCTTCATAACTCTCCCTTAGCTTCTCAAGATCTTCCTTTCTTTGAAGAAATTCATAAGAAAGCTTCTCATGATCAGATAGGAGAATGTTATGATGACTTTGAAAATTGTCAAACTTGGACTGAAGTCTCTGAAGATTTTCAGTCAAGGTTTTGGTGCGATCCATTTCTTCACCCAACATATCATCGTTCTCATTAAGCATATTTTGAAGTTTTTCAAAGCTCTTTGTTGTTTAGTGGCTAGGGAAGCAAGTTTGGTATAGCTAGGCCCAAATTCGTCACCAGATTCATCATCACTGGATTCAGATAGGTAGCATTCCTTTACCTTGGCACCTTTTGCCATAAGGCATGGTGCAGAGGATGATGATTCTGGCTCGAAAGTCATAGCCTTGCGTGATACCATAAAATCCTCAAACCAGGGATCACGGTCAATTCTATGACCTTCATAGACCTCAGAGAGTCGGTCCCAGATAAGCTTCGCATGACTGAGATGCATAATGTTCCTGGACTAATTTTAGATAGACAGGAGCAGATGATGTCCTTCGCCGTGAGGTTGAGAAGAGTGTACTTGCGAATGTCATCAGCCTCCGCCATCTTGCACAGATCGATAAGTCCAATCTCAGTGACGGTCCACAACTCGCTGTTCATCGCCATGAGTCGCTTCTTCATCATGGCCTTCCACTTGGGATAATCATGACCGTCAAAGATGGGGCATGACACAGTCTTCATTCCTGCGGTCGATATAATTAAAACTACAGGCGGTTAAACCAAAATCGCACAGAACAAGGGAGTACCTTGCTCTGATACCAATTGAAAGTGCGTTAAGTCGACTAGAGGGGGGTGAATAGGCGATTTTTATGAATTCTTCACTGAGGAATTTCAGGGTGAGGAAATTCCTAAGCGAATGACTACTTGCAGCGGAATAAGTACTCAGATGCAGTCATAACATAACATAAGCATAGACATCATAATGAAATGAAAAAAAACACAGAGTACAGAAAGCGTAAGCACATGATAAACAGGATGAAGACAAACAGACTTAAGAAATTGGACTACGAAAATTGAGAAAGTCTTCAGTCAAAGTCTTCGAACAGATATGAACAAGCACACAACACAGTAATAAGGAAATGGTAGGGTTGAGGAAATAAAACCAGTAGGCTTGGTGAAGACAGTGATTTGGTAGACCAGTTCCAACTGCTGTGACAGTTGTACGCCTGGTTGGAGCGGCTAGGTATTTAAACCTGAGGACACACAGTCCTCACCGTATTCTCCTTGAGCTAAGGTCACACAGACCTCGCCCAATCACTCGTGGTAAGTCTTTAGGTGACTTCCAAACCTTCACAAACTCGGTCACTCGACGATCCACAATTTCCTCTTGGATGCTCTAGACCATGATGCCTAACCGTCTGGAAGATGCACAGTCTTCAAAGGTAACAAGCGTCGGATCCACACAAGATCAATCTCTTCAGTGATGCTCAATCACTTTGGGTTTGTAGGTGTTTGGGTTTGGGTTTTCCTCACTTGATGATTTTCGCTCAAAGTCCTTGGAGGATGGCATGCTCTCAATGACAAGTGTCGGTTTCTCTCGGAGCAGCCAACCAGCTAGTGATTGTAGGGGGCGGCTATTTATAGCCTAGGGAGCAGCCCGACATGATAAGACATAAATGCCCTTCAATGATATGACCGTTAGGTGGGTAGATATTTTGGGACAGCTGGCGCATAGCACAGCATTGGTCGGAAATTTGACTATCAAATTCCTCAGGGCTATCATGTTCCTCACTTGTAGGCAATCCGCACTGGCAAATTCCTAACACCTCAGTCAGAACAAATTCCTCAGAGACCAGAAGAACTTCGTCTCTGTCACTGAAGAAATTGACTGAACTGCATGAGATTTCCAATGGCTTCACTCGAAGGGATTGGTAGGTGTAGGATTTAAGATGAGCATCACTTGGAAACTTTTCCTTAGTTTTTACTCGACCCCCTTTAATAGTACGGTGTTTCCTATGACTAAATAAAGAGAAAAACGAAACTACGAAAACAAAGTCTTCACGCTTCATATTCCTCGCATGAATATAGAGTCTTCACGGTCACACCAATTTCTTCAATTTCAAAGTCTTCAAAAATCCAAAGTCTTCAGTTGAAGACATTCATTTTTAAGGGTCGACTTTCTCTGTAAATATCAAACTCCTCATAGACTTATAGACCTGTATACACTCACAAACGCATTAGTCCCTTAACCTATAAGTCTTCAATACACCAAAATCACTAAAAGGCACTAGATGCACTTACACACATGGATCCATCAATCCATGTATTTGAGTTAGGAGTTTAGTGATATGTAAAATTTTCTTAATAGTTTTGCAGCTCATGCTTCTGAGAACGCCTCAAAGAAATGGTCTGTCTGGTTGACCCAATTGAACCTTATTGCAGATGGTTTTATTGATGACTTATCATTTTGGGTCATGCTCTAAATAAAGCAAAATACTGGCTTCCACACTATGAAGGGTATAATCTAATTCTCTAAATAGGACACGATACGAGACATGGAATGAGAAAAGTCACTATTTCCATTTCATAAAATTCGAGGTTGTGAAGCGTATGTTAAGTGACTTCTTATGTTGGACGAGCTCACGCTCAATTCTTAAAAGAAAATTCCGTGATATCCAAAAGAAATATTAGAGTATTATTGTTCCACAATGGTGAGTAGCTTGAACAATATGACAAGTGTTTGTCACCCAAACAATGTTTTCTTGGGAAATATTTTATTACCCGGAAGACTAAGGGGGAACGCAACAACTCGAAGATGTTTAAGAAACACCACTCAGGGATGTCCATGGAGCCCCTTTTTCAAAAAAGAAAAACGAAATCATATTTAAATGTTTCAAAAAATTGTTTCTTTCGATGGAACCTTATGTGTTTTCTGCACAAATGCGTAAAAAACCGTTTGAAAATATTGCGATGTATGCTGTACAAAAAAGACAAAATTGCGGCCCAACAAAAACAAAAGTCGGCCCATTTTGAAAATACATATTTGCCTTGTTTTGGTACGCCACGTGTGAAAGTATAATGTTATGAAACTTTTCTCGGATGTGTTAAACTTGTACTCCCTCCGTTCCTAAATATAAGTCTTTTTAGTGATTTCAAATGGACAATAACATACGGATGTATATAGACATATTTTAGTGTATAGATTCACTCATTTTGCTCCGTATGTAGTCATTTGTTGCAATATCTAGAAAGACCTATATTTAGGAACGGAGGGAGTATTTCTGTATTTACAATTTTTGCCAATTTATTTTGCGCTATGGAAACATGTTTTTTTAAAAACAAGCTCACTGGAGCCCGGCCACCATTGGTCATTTGCGTGGATTCCTATTCTTATATAGGATAAGAATCAATCAATCACATTTAAAAAAAAATATTAGCCTAGATTCAATGATTTTTTTATGCTATGCTTTCAATTGCATATCTTTTCCTATAAAAATCGAGATACTTATCATTTCATCATTAGATAGCCCGGTCAACAGCCACCGTTCCGGACCGGGGACGTTATCGCTATTGGCCATGCGTGGCCGCTGCAGTTGTGCCTAGATATGGCTAACAAGCCGAGATAAGATGCGCGTCATCATTTTCATGGACGCGTCTGGCTGGCGGCCGTTGGCTCGCTAGCGGTAGCGAGCGGCCGGCCAGAAAAAGAAAATTCCTGTCCCCCCATTCCGAGAAAGGAAGGCCTCCTTCCGCCCCGCAAAATCCGTTGGCTCGGTAGCGCTCGCGAGCGGCCGCCAGCCAGACGAGTCCAACAAACAGAAAACAAGGCCCAATCGCGATCACGTGACCCCACTACTCTCTAGAAAAAGCCTCCCACGCCTCCTCGTCCACACTTCCTCCTCCATGGGTCTCCTTCTTCTCCACTTTCCCTTCATCTTCTTCACTTTCCCTTCACCTTGCCTGTGGATCTGTCACCGATCTTCTCCATAGTTGGAGGGAGTAGCAAAACAGGAAGCCAAAAAAAGGAGAAAATATGATCTCTGTGTAATTAAACACCACTCTGTGCAACTATACCCTATAGTAAAACCAACTTTTGCCTGGATGTGTGCAAATAGACACAAGGAAGTAACAAAAAAAGAGAAAATTTGATCTCTGTTTAATTAAACACCACTCTGTGCAACTAGACCCTGTAGTAAAACCAACTTTTGCCTGGATGTGTGCAAATAGACACAAGGGAGTAGTTTTGCAAATAGCCCAAACTAGAAACATGGACTGGATGTTCCTGTTTGTGCAGCTAATCACAGTTCCAACAATGCCAACTTTTTGTGCAATATGTGCAACCAAACGGCCAAATACTAGAAAATATGGACTGGATGTACTGTTTATGTAGAAAGAAGCACATATTTGCGCAACTAAAAAAGCATGGGTTCCAAAAGAAACCTTTTTATGCCATGTGTGCAAATAGAAGCCTATATTTCTGCCAACTAAAACATGGATCCCAAACCAACTTTTCCTGCTATGTGTGCAACCAAACAGCCAAGACTAGAAAAGAGATGTGCAAACTAATCATGGATCCAAAAGCCAACTTTTGTTGTAACTGTGTGCAACCAACACACCCAGACATAGATGTGTGTTGTCTGTGCAAAAATAAACATATATTTGTGCAACTAAACATGAATCCAAAGCCAACTTTTGCTGTAAATGTGTGCAACTAAAACATGAATCCAGACGAGAAAGTATAGGCAGCACCAACAAGGGTGAAAAAAGAGGTGATCCTTTTCTCCTCCTGTTCAGATCCTCCCTCCTTGACTTTCCCTTTCCCCCTCACCAAATTTCTCTTTGAAAAAATAGCTTCTCCATAGTTGAAGAGACCATAAACAGAAATAAAAAAAGGAGATCAGGTACCTGTGCAATTTTAACTGATTTTCGTGCTACTACATCATGGGACAAGCCAACTTTTACAGCCATTTTTGTGCCTTTATCATGTTTGTTTGGACTGTTAGTTCCTTTGGATCGTATGTTCTAATTGAATTTGAATGGTTAAGTTGAAAGTATTAACTTTGATATGTATTTGAATTGTGTGGTCTTGAATTCTCAAGTTTTGGCTTTATATATCGTGATAAGTTTGAAAATGGTTGGATGAATGGGCCAATAAATTTTCGGGGGATTAAGTTTTAGAGGATTTGCTAGATGAAGAAAAGTTTAATCCCTAAAAAGTAGTTTTTCTGGAATAAAGTAGTTTTTCTCTTATAGAAAATAAGTTTTGAAATTATAGGAAGGGGGTCTGCTAAAGATGCCCTTAGAGCATCTCAAGCAGATCCCGCAAAAGCACGTCTTGTAAAAATAGTATACCGCGGGGTATCGAGCGAAACAGATCCCGTAAACCGTAAACCCATATAGTAAAAGTTTTTCTCTTACTTTTCTCTCCATGCTTCTTCTTTTCCAGGAACGCAAGCATGGACAAACTTGAATTCCGGCCAGCCAAAACGGCGCCGCTCTGGCTTGCCGCCTTCTCCGGCGACGCTCTGGCCGCCGCGTACTCCGGTGATGCTCCGGCCAGCCAGCTCCTCGCCTACTCGCTGCTCGTGCGCGGCGTCGCAAGGCCCGTGCTCCGGCGTTGACCGGTTTACTGGTTCCCTCAAAAAACGGCTCGAAAACTGCATATATGAGGCTGTAAATTTTTTTACGGGATCAGCACGACCACAGTTTTTTCATCAAAGGTAAGTTCCAATCTCCACGGTCGATTTGCATTGAAAATTTTAAACTTCTTAAAGGAGGCCTACCGAAGAAGTCATCTAATCTATTGCATCGTGAATCCGAAATTTCAAGGTGAGTCCTCGTCAACCGACGGCTCAGCGATGCGTGGATTGTGCTGGTATACATACTTCTTCGCCCAGTAAAGGTAGTTCAAGAAACCAAGCAACCCGACAACAGCCACAACCCAGTAGAACAGGTCAAGACGGCTGTTGTTCAAGCTTTTCCCCTCGAGCCAGCCTCCCTGCTGCCCGTGCCTCGTGGCCCTGTTCACGATTTCCACCAGGAATGTGGCCATCAACGACGCGAGCCCGAGCTCACACCAGAACAACGCCGTGGCGATCGACTTCATGCCCCGTGGCGCCTCGCTGTTGAAGAACTCCAGGAGCCCGGTGAACGACGTCACGTCTGCCACGCCAAGCAGGAAGAACTGAGGCGCGAGCCAGAACAGGGACATCTGCACTACCGCCTCCTTCCTTTTCTTCTCGACGACCGCTGCGATGACCGCGGCGAGTATCATGGAGGCGAAGCCTATGGCGATGCGCTGCAGATGAGCGATGCCGCCCACGTAGCCCGTGCGCTTTCGCAGGAACGGCACGATGAACTGGTCGTAGACGGCCAGCATTATCAGCTGGAATGTGATTGGGATGATGAAGAGCGTCGCAGGGGAGACGTGGATCTTGCCCAGACTTGTGTTGGTCATGCCACCTTGCTGCACCGTGAACGTGAAGACGATCGTGTTGGATACGTACGCGATCATGGAGCTGAAGAAGAGAGGGAGCACGCGGAGCACGATCTTCGTCTCCTCCACCTTCGTCGCATTGCAAACTGACCAATCCCCGTCTTTGCCGTGGTGGATGCAAGCTTTGTCGAGGAACCTGTCCAGATGCACGAAAGAGTTTGTAATAGGGAATACAACTAAACATCTCTAGTATGTAATCTCTATGACATGTAGCCTGCTAAGAAAATGGTATTATTTCACCGAATCTTACTTCAGACTTTTTCTTTGAGGTGGTACTTGGACAAACCCTGTCCCAGTCCCAGTACGGCTATCCTCTGCTTCTTCCAGCTTCTCAGAAAGTTCAAGATTCCTGTTCCTTAATGCAACCACAAGAACCTGGGGAGGCAAAATTGTATAGTTAACTTTTGGTGAGAATTGACAATGGTATCTTATATTTTAAGTCAGGAAGTACTACGTAGCAGTAGCACAACCTGCAGTATTCGAGTAAGAGGGCTTCCTTCCGGCACTTGGTTGCGGTAGAAAGGGAGACCGACAGCAACAACGAGCAACCCAAACAGAACCAGGATGGCGCAGGCCCCAAGCCCGACGTCCCACCCCTTGTAGTTCTGGAGCCACACTATGAGGATCAGCCCGATAAAGCCTCCAAGGGAGACCCCGAAAGTGTACCAGTTGAAGAAGCTGGACTGCTGGCGGGACTCGGAAGGATCTTTACGGTCAAACTGGTCTGCTCCGAGGGATGGTATGCACGTACGTATACAGCCATCGCCAAATGCACTGATGTACAAGGCTGCGTACAGCAAGGTGGCGTTCCGGCCATGGACCTCTTTGCAGCTGCTTAGGTCTGCTTCAGTGTTGCAAGGCGCAGGATGGAGCGAGGGTCGGTATGCTTGTAGGGCGAGCAACCCATAGCCCTGCGCACATGCGTAAATGTTTAATTATACTGTAATAAACCAATGGCTAATATCATATATAATTGCCTACAAAGTCAGCTGGTGGACAGTTAAGTGAGGAGAAGTAATGTGGTTTACAACTTAAACTTTATTCTGCAATCAGGGATATTGTTTTTAAGAGAATGTATAGGCTGAAAAGTAAATTGTGTCGCATCATATTCATATACTTCCAAAACTAGTTACGATTTTCCACAAGCAAATATTATGAATGGAATTAATGCAAGTCTTAGAAGGAGATGCAATGCGAGGCTTTTTAAAGCAGACGTGTTCAACTCCAAGGTAAGTGGATTTCATAGTCAAAGGATATGGCAGAGTAGGTACCTATCAGTGTCAAATATTGAACTGTTTTAAGTCAAAGTTAGAAGCATATCGTTGTCAGAGTCAAACTTAGACATGAAAAGTCTTAATAGCATACTTTCAACCGTTCAGACAGAGTATCAAACTTTCATAATTTTGCAGAGTTTTTTTTTGAAGTCACCTGATGATAGTAGGTTTCTCATTCACTTCTTTATTTCACTGAGCCGCTTATGATTCAAACATAATTGTTGGCAGGTTCGCATCATATTCATATACTTCCAAAACTAGTTACGATTTTCCACAAGCAAATATTATGAATGGAATTAATGCAAGTCTTAGAAGGAGATGCAATGCGAGGCTTTTTAAAGCAGACGTGTTCAACTCCAAGGTAAGTGGATTTCATAGTCAAAGGATATGGCAGAGTAGGTACCTATCAGTGTCAAATATTGAACTGTTTTAAGTCAAAGTTAGAAGCATATCGTTGTCAGAGTCAAACTTAGACATGAAAAGTCTTAATAGCATACTTTCAACCGTTCAGACAGAGTATCAAACTTTCATAATTTTGCAGTGTTTTTTTTTGAAGTCACCTGATGATAGTAGGTTTCTCATTCACTTCTTTATTTCACTGAGCCGCTTATGATTCAAACATAATTGTTGGCAGGTTCTCATTTTAGTAGATGACATGCGAATATGTAAATAAAGAAAGAATATTTTCCTTGCATAATAATAGGAAGGACTGTGCTAACAACAAGTTGACTGGTTGTTAGCGACAGATCCGGAAGACCTTCGATCGATCCTCCCGCTTCCCTGATTTTCTTTCTTCTAGATTTTCTTCCCACCGATTTTTATCTCACCTCGGTACACAGACTTTTTTTCACTCGTCTGGTTTTATATCGATTAGTCTAGAATAGCGGAGAAAAAGAAATAAAGTGCTTAAAAGGGGAATTGAACTTTGGTCTCCCAACTATCTACAAGAGCCACTAACCAACTCACCCGTCTTTTTTTATTGTCCACAATACATAAACAGGGTTATTTGAACCCTTCTTCTTTCTATCATATTAGCAAAAAAAGAGTCTTGATAACTTGGAATAAGCAGCGTGATAACTATGACATGACCATCATGGTAACTTCAACATAACGCCCTGATAACAAATAACATGACAAAGGTTGACAACTCTATCATTATAATGCTGATAAGCGTGAGAAGCATGCTAAGTTTAGCATGGGCAACATGCAAACTTTACACGAAGATTATCAGGATATATTTCAACAACTTTTCCCCCGGTGAAAATTTACTATGGTGTTTGAGCCTACGTTATTAGCTGCGAAAAATACCACTGTTTTTGCACACAAGTTATGCATTTTGGTTACCGGGGTATATTTTCAACAACGAAAAATCATCTGGTCGAGGTTACCGCGGTGTTTGTATGTAAATTATCAGGTGTGGATACATATATTATCATGTTATTTACACAGAAATTATCGGGCGTATGTTTTCAACAATTTTTTCACCTGGTTCAAAAATTATTGTGATGTTCGTACCTAAGTTATCAGATCTATAGTGCTTAAATGATCATGTTATCTACATAGAAATTACCGAGGTATATTTTCAACAACAAAAAGCATCTAGTCAAGGTTACCGGGGTGTTTGTATGTAAGTTATCATATGTGGATGTGTACATTATCATGCTATTTACATAAAAATTATCGGTGTATGTTTTCAATAATTTTTTCACCTGGTTCAAAGTTACCTTGGTATTTGTACCTGTTATCAGGTCTACAGTGCTTAAATAATCATGTTATTTACACAGAAGTTATCGGGATGGTTTCAATAACAGAAAACGGCGGGTAAGGTTAGCACGGTGTTTGTATTTAAGTTATCATGTGTGGATGCATATATTATCATGATATTTTCACATAAGTTATCGGGTGTATGTTTTCAATAATTTTTACCTGGTCGAAGTTATCGCGGTGTTTGTACCTAAGGTATCAGGTCTACGGTGCTTGAATGATCATGTTATTTACACAGAATTTATCAGGGGTATGTTTTAACAACAAAAAATCATTTGGTCGAGGTTACCATGGTGTTTGCATTTAAATTATGAGATTTGGATGTGTATATATCATGATATTTACACATTAGTTATTGGGTATATGTTTTTAATATTTTTTTCATGTAGTCAAAGTTACCGCGGTGCTTATACCTAAGTTATCAGGTATATGGTGCTTAAATAATCATACTATTTACAAAGAAATTACCACGTTTTAGTAAAAAAAAAAATCTGAGTCAAATTTCATGTAGATATGAAAAGCACATTGCCTTTTAGTTCTTCAGGAAAAAAAGACATCAGTGAGATGGTTGCTTAGTTAAATTAACTACTACATCATGCACGGTTCGAATCACTTGGTTGGCAAAAAAACGTGTCTGAATTTGATTCTACTGTTCGTTTTGGCACCTAGGAGCAGAAACTCCATCTTAAAAAACTGTCTTTCTTATTATTTACGTAGAAGCTGGCCTAG
Organism: Triticum aestivum; assembly: GCF_018294505.1. NCBI lineage: Eukaryota > Viridiplantae > Streptophyta > Magnoliopsida > Poales > Poaceae > Triticum > Triticum aestivum. The sequence goes on along the minus strand of NC_057799.1, from coordinate 448,931,107 downwards.
CTTAGTTGGTAGAAGGGCAATGGCTTATCTTTGATGATGGCTTGGGTTCAAATCCTAGGAATGCATTTTTTTTTTCTTCTTCTTTGAAAGAGAACGGTCGTGCGAGAGAAAAACGGGACGGGGAAGAGAACTGCTAGAGAAATACGGGATCGAGAGAAAATATCGGCGAGAGAAAGACGCGAGGATAAGAAAAAACGGGCGGTTCGCTCGCGAACTATCAGCTACCGTTCGATCCAAAATAAACGGAATCCATGTCGTGCGGATCTGTTGTAAAATTCCTGCCGGCAGGAAATTAGCTTCTCCGTAATAGGAATCCTACAGACAGTTGACATACAAGCAGGCATATTACCAGAAACATCAATGGACCAAAGATGAGTATAGTTCTGGAGCGCATGATGTAAGAGTCTGAGAGGAAAGCTCCTATTAATGCAAACCCGCATGTAGCACCAACAAGATTGGTGACAGTAGTTGCAGAGCTAGAGACCCCCATATGCATTGTTCCGTGGAGATAGGTAACCAGATTCAGCAGGTTTGGGACAATAACCATGTTCATAACCACATTCGCGACTGCAAGGAGAAACAAGGAGCAAAATTGCTTTAATACTTTGAACTTAGACCAGAGGCTTGAAAATTAAGGGAAACTGGGGTATTGCATGCCTGCGCTGCGCATGTATCTGCAAATAAGAACTTACCATACATGAACCATGCTGCTCTCACTCCTCCATGCACCTCTCTGTCGATGGGGTTTCCCTTCCAGTCCACAGAGCCCCCAATCGTCATGGTGCTTCTTCTTCTTCTTGATTTGCTGACTTATTCTAGTTGCATCCCGAACAATGAGGGGTATAAATAAGCAGGTGGATATTCATGTTCAACGAAGTGATGACAGCAACTTGATCAATCAAAGACTTTTGCCAATTTTACGCCATTGTTTATTATTGCAAGGACCAGTAGTTATGACCAAAATTGTTAATACTTCTAGCTGATTGAATTTCAGGCATTTCGACAGGCGTTCTAATATTAAGAAGATAATGAAACAGGGATAAGTACAATGAACGAGTATAGAAGTCAACAAATATAGCAGGTACTGCCATCAGCGTGGATCATTTTGAGAGTGAAAGTTTGTAAGTTAGCTCTTAATTCATTAATCGTGTAGAGCAACACTCTTTTGATGAGATACTTCCTCAGAATTAGTGCATCTTAAGTTTAAGAACAGAAAACTTCCCGGCCTGAAAGCACCTTAACTTTTTGAGTTATAATATCAAAACTCGGAAGTGCAACAAAAACAAGGCAACAACCAGTGCTCAAGAGATATTGGTTCATAAGGTGAAAACAATAAGCTGTAATTGTCAATCACGAAGTAAAAGAGTTAACAGGTTAGGCTTTTTAGAACGAAGATGCAAGAAGCATCCGGCTTTAAATTAATAAAGCCCACAAACCAGACAAAGTAACAAGGGTCTTAATGAATAAATGAGAGAAACAAGTTTTAATGGTGGGGTACATGGCCAGCAAGCCCAAATAAAGAGCACGCATGCTCGAAAGAACATCCAAAAGTGGGACCGCTGCCTTAGCCAACATCCTCGGGGGATCGTGCAATGTTATGAATGTGGCGAAGCTTGTCCACCACTTGCGGCATGACTTTAGCATCCCGACACTTCCCCAATGAAGTCCACTGCTGTAAGAAGAGAATGCATTTGAAAATACAGTCAGCCGCGTGGTTACGGAAGTGCCAACAGTGCCCCAACACAATGCCATAGGACACGCTTGTCTGATCCGCTCTGAGAAGAGAGGATACAAAGCAAATCAGCTCCCGAAGCAGGATTCCACGTGATGCGAGTGGCTCCCCTAACCACGCTCCACACAAAACAAGCTAAAGGGCGGTGAAATAAGACATGATTGGAATCTTCGGGGGTCGCACATACCGTGCAGTCCCCATTAGAGGGTTCGTTTAGAGGTTTCAGTAGAGGTCGGAAGACGGTTTTGAAACATTTCCAATAACAAGATCTTAACTTTAAGTGGCAAGATAGCCTTCCCTAACCCTCTAGCTATGTCAAGCGTCAGGCCTTGCTTAACTTTAGCATAAAGCAACTTAACGGAGAATTGGCGCGAGGCGGTGAGGTGCCACGACACCGTGTCTGCATCGAGATTTTTCACAGCATGACCTAATTCATCTAGTACTTCTGATAAGTAGGATATAATTTTCTCATTTTGATAGGGGCATCTACTAATGTTCTTATTATAGCCCTCTTGATGATGCTTAAATCTATTTAGTGCTTCGTAAAATTCACCTTCCTATTGGTAAAGAGTAAAAAGTCTACACTTTCAGTCTTAAGTTGTTCTATAGGCTTACCGTTTTCTTTTATTACGTTTCTGAATTCTTCCATATCTTCGATGTGGTAAAAATTTCTATCAGTGAATTCAGTAGGTTCTTCCTTGCTCCATTGTTCTCTAGTATTCACTATTGTTTGAATGAGGCGTTCTCCCTCTTCTATTGTCGAGGACTTGTATCTTCCACCTGAACTATTATCAAGAACGGATTTAGACTCGTCATTTAGTCCGTTATAAAATATGTGTAGTATAACATGTTCAGCAAAGCCATGGTTTGGAAAAAGATCTATCAATTTAGATAATTTTCCCCAAGCTTTAGTTAAATGCGCAAAAGCTAAAATACTGTCTCGGAGTTCATTCATTTTGGAATAAGGGAAAATTTTCTGCATTAATCTATCAATGCAATTCTTCCAACTGGTTATGGCATTAAGTGAAAGTCTGTCGAACCATACTTTGGCTTTATCTTTTAAAGACCACACGAAAGGTTTCAAAAAGGACAAATTCTCTGGACACATCTTTTAGTTTAGATGTACCACAAATGGCATCATAAGTCATTACATGTGCGCACGGGTCTCATCAATGTATCCTACAAAAGCTTTATCATGCACTTCACATATGATATCAGTATGTATAGCAAACTCTTTAGCATAAATTTTAGGTAAACTTATAGAAGATTTAATAACAATAACCGATGGGGCACCACATTCTCTCAAAGTATTTTTCTCCTTTGGACTTATCATCATTTCTACAAATAAGGAGTTAATATCGACATTACCAGACATTCTAAACGTATCTATTACTTCCTGACGTATCTTAGTCAGGAATATTGTGATGCAGTCTAGAAGATATTGTCTCCATGAATGCGTATAACCCCTATCTGCAAAGAAAGTATCTACCGTAATAATACGTGCAAATGTGAGAGCCTAGCTTAATTGAAATGATAGACTACTCATATCAACAAGGAATTCCTTCTTTTCCAGGAGCTCATTCGCAAAGAACTTCAAAGTTAAGCGTGCTTGGCTTGGAGCGATTTGAGGATGGGTGAACGACTGGGAAGTTAGTTCCGAGTGCGCAGGAAATACTAGTGTTGGTTTGTAGGACCAGTCTAGATCCCGCCAGGCATAACGTCCAGGAACCGATGGATGTGGCCGGGGCATCACAATTGGTATCAGTGTCGACCCTCATGGTTACAGGGACATGTGCGAGTCACGTGCGCGGACATGTGACGCGTATGGCCCATTGTGGCACACGGTATGGCACATGTGCCAGATTAGACGCACATACGTGTGCCAAGAGGGAATGTTCCCGTGCGCCGACGAGGACGTCGGTTCCTTTGAGTGGGGGTGTATGTGAGAGCCTAATCTAATAGGAATGATAATCTACTCATATCAATAAGAAATTCCTTCTTTTCTAGGAGCTCATTTGCAAAGAACTTCAAAGTTAAGCGATCTGAGGATGAGTAACCGAGTAAGAAGTTGGTCTCTAGTGCACACGAGTGAGTACAAAGTGCAAGGAAAAGACTAGAGTTGGTCTGTGGGACCATTCTACATCCCGCCAGGCATAATGATCAGGAACCGATGGATGTGGGTACCAATGGGTGGGCTCATGCTAGAGGCCGTCTAGCCCTTTGGATTTTGTGGATTGTTTTTGCTGTTTTGATATGACATGTAGTACAAGGTCGTATGCTCGTACTTGACATTGTCTTCTCCTCAGTGACCTCCAAATGACTCCTTTTTTATTTCTTCTTCCTATAATCCATGTATATTATCTTCTTAGGTATGATTCTTTAACAAACATGATCTTCTCGATCCTTTTTAAGAAAATGTGAAAGAAAGACTAGAGTTGGTATGCAGGGCCATTCTAGATCCCGCTAGGCGTAATGGCCAGGTGGATGTGTTCAGGGCGTTATAAACCGCGGGTGCCCACAGGAGTGCTCATAGAAGAAGCCATCTTCCCCTCTGGATTTTGAGGATTGTTTTTGCTGTTTTGGTACGACCCGTGGTACAAGTTGGTAAGCCCGTACTTGACACGGTCTTCTCCTGTGTGACCTCCAGATGACTCGTTTTTTATTTCTTCTTCTTATAATCTTCTCAGCTAGATTCTCCAACAAACAACATCTTCTTGATCATTTTTATTAAATCACGAAGACTAATAATCGGTATGAAAATTTATTTGTTCATAATGATATTATGTTTGAAAAATTATGGGTTGCCTACCATTAAGAGCTCAACATCCAAAAATACCAGGGTTCCTCCATATCCCCGAGAACTAGAGCCTACTCGAACATGAGAATGATAAGCATCAAAGGGTAAATCATTATGAAAATAGTGAATGATAAACATAATACAAGAATGGACCCTCTTGGGTATTTAAGTATTACAAAGAGATGGGAATGGGATGATGATGGTGGAGATGGTTGATGTCGCGGTCCCTGTCGGTGTCCCAGATTAGGGGGGTACGCAGCACGTCGACCCATATCTTATGGGCCGGGCCAAGGACCCACCAATGGTCGAATGGGTCCTGGCTAGGCTAATACTCTCACCGTGATCCAAATGAAGATCTCTGAAGACTTGGCATACACTTCATGGTGTATCCAAAGGATTGGCATGCCTATCCCTAGATCGCAACCAACCATTTGTAAACCCTAGAAACCCCCGGTGTTATATAAGCCATGGGGTTTTAGCCTGTAGAGAGACACATGCACAGTTTTAGAGCTTAGAACATCTTCATATGATCTCGAGGTAGATCATCTTGTACCTTGTACCCCATCACAATCAATATATAAGAAGCAGGGCATAGGTTTTCACCTCATCAAGCGGCCCCGAACCTTAGTAGAACATTGTGTCCCTACTTCTCCTGTTACCATATGTCGGTGTATTAAACATGGATATATAATACCCTCACTTATGCACAGAAAAGTAGTTGCTCCCCCGCCAACTTAAAGTCCTAGTGAAGGTTCCCAAATCAAAGGGAACAACTCTTTGAGAGATCAAGAAGCGCATCAAGAAGACCAAGAGCAAAACAAGCATCAAAACAATCCCTACCGGCAAGGCCGAGCCGACAAGGTGAAGACCCGGCAAGCACCGCAGAAAGCTGAAAGGATCGATATGGTTGACTAGAGGGGGGGGGGGTGAATAGGCAACTACCAATTTTTAACTTTTCCTAACAAATTAGGGTTTGCAACAAATAGGTTGTCTAGATATGCAACTAGGTGAGCAACCTATATGATGCAAGTAACACAAGCAACACAAGCAAGCAAGAGATATAACACGAGTAAAGCTAGCACAAAGTAAAGGTAAGAGATAACCACAAGTGGAGCCGGTGGAGACGAGGATGTGTTACTGAAGTTCCTTCCCTTTGAGGGGAAGTACGTCTCCGTTGGAGCGGTGTGGAGGCACAATGCTCCCCAAGAAGCCACTAGGGCCACCGTATTCTCCTCACGCCCTCACACAATGCGAGATGCCGTGATTCCGCTAGTGGTGCCCTTGAAGGCAGCGACCGAATCTTTAGAAACAAGGTTGGAGTAATCTCCACAACTTAATTGGAGGCTCCCAACAACACCACGAAGCTTCACCACAATGGAATGTGGCTCTGAGGTGATCTCAACCGTCTAGGGTGCTCAAACACCCAAGAGTAACAAGATCCGCAAGGGATGAGTGGGGGGAATCAAATTTCTCTTGGTGTAAGTGTAGATCGGGGCCTTCTCAACCAATCCCTAGAAAATCAACAAGTTTGATTGGCTAGGGAGAGAGATCGGGCGGAAATGAGCATTGGAGCAACAATGGAGTTTGGGGGAGGAAGAGGTAGGTCTTCTTGGGGAAGAAGACCCCCTTTTATAGTGGGGAACAAATCCAACCATTATGCTCTTCTCAGCCCGCACACAAGTGGTACTACCGCTTCCTACAGGATGCCAAGGATAAAGAAGAAATAGGGGAAAACAGAGCACATAGCGGTACTAGCAGCGGTGGTAGGGGCAGTACTACCGCCTACAGGTGGTACTACCGCCTCTACTACCCCTCGTACTTCCGCTCGTCCTCCAGGGTCTAAAAAGGTAGCACGGTAGAGACCCAGGGGTACTACCGTAGAACCCGACACGAAAAGTCGAGACCACACCCGTGAGCAGTAGTACAAGCGGGACTACCGCTGCTGCCCGCGGTACTACGGCTTGCAGCTCTCCACCACTTCTTCAGCAAGATAGATGGACAACTCCAAAGAAGTGGAAAGATGAGATGGGTGCAATATGAGTGTGTACGTGATGATTCCACCCAAACCTTTCCGAAGCGGACCACCTTTTGATAGTACGGTTTTCCCTACGACTCAAGTCCACCATAAAAAGAAACGTAGGAATGAAAACCGTCTTCACTCTGAAACTCAGAGGGGCTTCAACCATCTTGTGCCATATGTTAGATAATCTGAAACGCTCAATGCATACAATTAGTCCACGAGCACATTGTAATCAATCACCAAAACCACTTAGGGATAAATATGCCCTAACAACCTCCCCCCTTTTGGTGGATTGATGACAACATAGGATTTGCACAAAAGATATAGCAATGAAGTGTGCAAGCCCACAGTCTACAAAATATAGACACGCTCTCCCTAGATGTGTCCACTACTTTAGATATGCTTTTGGAATGCAAAGTGCACACATTTAGGATCAACACCCCCCCTATATTTTATAGACCAAGCAATACTTGCAAGAAACATAATAAGCAAGATAGCAGGCAAGTAACAACATAATAAAATGTGAGCACATGGATAAGGGCATAACCATAAGATACATCTCACATGCAACAACTAATAATGTCATGAAGTACTCGACATAATATATAGAGATAGGGTAGCACATATGTCTTACACCATATGGTCTCAAACTCATAAGGCAGGCACAAACCAAAGCAAATGAAATAGTTCAAGCGAGAAGAGCAACGGTGAATAAGAGGACACACACTCGACATAGGACACAACAAATCCCTAAACTCTCTCCCCCTTTGGCATCGAGACACCAAAAGGGCAGAGAGTACACCTAAGAACGAAGGTGGTAGCAGTACTCCATGATATCACCAATTGTGCTCCTCCTCCCCAGACTCCTCTGCAGCTGGTGGTGGACCTCCAGTTCCCTCATCAGAATCAGTCCACAGGCAGCGCTGTTTGATCCAAGCATCCTCGTCCATGATCCTGTCCTCGGAGCCACTAGCAGGGTCGAGGCCAACCTGCCTCATGATGGCCTTGTCATGATTGCAGGCCTTCTTTGCTTCCACGTGAGCCCTGTACTGTCCCTTAGCCTGTAAGCAGAACAACTTCTTCATCTTCTGCTTGAGCTTCTTAGCCCAAGTGGGCTCCTCCGACAAAGGCTCATAGTCCGGCTCGTCATCCTCATCAAACCTGACAAAGTCACTCTCTGGGGGAGCAGGAGCAGAAGTCCCCCACTTCTCCTTCTGTCTCAGCTGAACAACATCATGAGGCACTAAGTCCCCAGTAATAAGCTCTTCATCCAGAAACGAAGAAGCCTATGTCTCCTCAATGAGCTGCATCAAGTAAGGACCATAGATGATGCACTTACGCTCCATGACCGCAGAGCAAAGTTCTGACCACATAACATGAGAAACATCCAACACCTACTGAGTGCCCTGCTACTTTTGGCAGAAGAGAAGTAGGTCCACCAGAAAGGAGTGCACCATATCCTGGTTGCCAACACGAGGAAACAGAGTGTTCCTGAAGATCTGATGCATGATATCAAGAAAGGGCCAGAGCTCATAGGAGACATGCCCAGTCTTAGAGACCTTCCTGGAAGAGAAAGGCCAAAGAGCCTCCTTGTGAGTAGCAGTAGCCTCCCGGTGAGGGCGAAACCCAATTGTGGTTTGGGCGCCCTTATCATCATAAGACATACTTCCCATGAAGCTCTTCCAAGAAGCTGACAGAACCCGACCATTGGTCATCCAAGTAAGAGTCCTCTCCTCATCATGTCCAAAGTGCACTGTGGCGTAGAATTGAGCCACAAGCTCCGCATCCAAGTCCTTGTTGAATGAGATGATCCTCTTGATATCTAGCTCCTCGCACCTCTGAAGTGCGGCTCCAATGTAAGCCAAGTCCCTCTCCATATGAGTGAGGTCAACGGACTTGACTTTCACATACAGATTCTTCTTCCCCTTCAACACATCATGATAGATAGACTGCTACATGTTATTCCAAAATGGACGACTGACAAGCGAACGATCCTGAGGCACCCGGTATAGATTGTGCTTACACGGCAAACAGAACTCCTGAGCAGACATCTGATGAGCGCCCTTGGTCCCCTTGTTCTTGGGAGCAGTCACTTTGACTCTCTATCTTGGCTTCTCACTTGAGCCACTCACGGGCATGGTGCCACTCTCTGGCACATCGGCCTAATGGTAACGCTTGGAGCCACCGGAACGAGCGGGATTCTTGCGACGAGCCTAATGCCCGGAGCTACTACCACCTGGAACACACACACACACACACACAAAAGCACGAAGGAACACATGAGCAAACAAATTACATAAGCCAAGAGAAGGAGATACACAGGAGTGAAAGTTGAACGGTAAAAACTGGAAATTGGCAGCTCGAGGAGGTAGTACCGCACCTCCAAGCAGAAGTACCGCCCACAAGCAATAGTACCGCTCGAGGCGGAAGTCAACGGAGTGGACAACTGCCGCGGAGAGATCCGGTACTACCGGAGGTGCCAAATTCAAATTTTCGCGGTTAAACCTTCAATCTACCTACTCTAGCAGTCTCCCAAGTCCTACTCATGCCTCGATTTGACTAAAAATCGATGAAAGCAACACATATAGCCCAAAACCTGAATTCAAGAAATAGAACCATAGGAGAGAGGAACGAGGGTAATACCAGCTTCCATGGCATGAGGAGAAGTTGGGGAACGATCCCACTGGTCGGAATCGTCGGAGACGGCCCGGAACCGGCGGCCCGACGGCGGCCCACCGGTGCTTGCTCCATAGCCTGTGAGAGAAACGGGAGAGGAGGCGAGAGTGAATGGGTATGGGGGAGTGGAAACTCCCCCTTCCTGATTCATAACCCCAACTCCTAGTTACTAAGCGGTAGTACCGCACCAGTACAAACCCATGGCAGGAGGTCCGGTAGTACCGCTCAGGCGCTAGTACCGGGGAGCAAGGTGGTAGTACCGCTAACAAGTGGTAGTATCACCCGGACTCCGCGGTAGTACCGCGCAGGCGACAACAAGCAGGAACAAAGAGGGGAAAGGGAGGCTTATGCAAAACGAAGAGAGGAGCAAGGAATGGCTCGGGTGAGACAAGAAACAACAACAAAAGGTAGAAACACTCCAAGAACTAAAGCCATAGAAAAGAGAAGAAAACTTGACACGACTCAAAACACACAGAAAGTCCTCAAGACCAGATACAACAAATAAAACCAACTCGAGGAGTAACCTCTCAAAGAGAGGGCAATGATCGAAGCCACCTATGTTTGAGTCAATTGGTATGGCACCATGAAGATTTTATCCTTGGGCCCATGACCAAAACTCATCTTTGAAGCACAAGTACCATAAAAATGGCTAATGTGAAAGACGTGATTGATTTATGCATATGGGGGGAGGGAGAGTTCATTGAGAGAACAACACTCCCCCTATGTCCATGCCTACATCTAGAACAAGATAAAATGATGAATGCTATGGGGTGTGCCTAGATTCAAGCCACATTGCTCGAATCAATAATATTTGGCTCATGCCTTAACTCGTGAAATCTTGCTTTATCTAGAGGCTTGGTGAAAATATCTGCTAGTTGCTCTTGAGTGTTGATGTAGATGATCTCAATATCTCCATGCTTGATGTGGTCCCGAATGAAATGATGACGAATATCAATGTGCTTCGTCTTGCTATGTTGCACCGGATTGTATGAAATCTTGATAGTACTTTCATTGTCACATAGAAGAGGCACTTTTTCACAAGTGACACCGTAATCCTTTAAAGTTTGCCTCATCCATAGCAATTGTGCATGATGTCTGCTAGACTACGTCGGTATTTCCCCAAAGAGGAAGGGATGATGCAGCACAGCGACGGTAGGTATTTCCCTCAGTGATGAGACCAAAGTTATCGAACCAGTAGGAGAATCACGCAACACTACGTGAATGGCACCTGCACACAAATAACAAATACTCACAACCTGACGTGTTAAAGGGGTTGTCAATCCCTTTCAGGTAACGACGCCAGAAATTGGCACGTGGACGGGAGAAAGTTGTAATAATTTGATAGATCGAATGCCAAATAAAATAAAGTGCAGCAAGGTATTTTTGTATTTTTGATTTAATAGATATGAAAATAAAATCAAATAAAATAGATCGCAAAGGCAAATATATTAAAGAAGAGATCTGGGGGCCGTAGATTTCACTAGTGGCTTCTCTCGAGAAAAATAGCAAACGGTGGGTAAACAAATTACTGCTGGGCAATTGATAGAACTTCAAATAATCATGACAATATCCGGGCAATGATCATTATATAGGCATCACATCCAAGATTAGTAGACCAACTCCTGCCTGCATCTACTACTATTACTCCACACATCGACCGCTATCCAACATGCATCTAATGTATTAAGTTCATGGAGAAACGGAGTAATGCAATAAGAACGATGACATGATGTAGACAAGATCTATTTATGTAGAAATAGACCCCATCTTGTTATCCTTAATAGCAACGATACATACGTGTTGGTTCCCCTTCTGTCACTGGGATCAAGCACCGTAGGATCGAACCCATCACAAAGCAGCTCTTCCCATTGCAAGATAAATAGATCAAGTTGGCCAAACAAAACCCAAATATCGGAGAAGAAATACGGGGCTATAAGCAATAATGCATATAAGAGATCAAAGAAGACTCAAATAACTTTCATGGATAAAAAGATAGATCTGATCATAAACTCAAAGTTCATCCGATCCCAACAAACACACCGCAAAAAGAGTTACATCATATGGATCTCCAAGAGACCATTGTATTGAGAATCAAAAGAGAGAGAGGAAGCCATCTAGCTACTAACTACGGACCCGTAGGTCTACAATGAACTACTCACACATCATCGGAGAGGCACCAATGGACATGATTGTTGGGGAACGCAATAATTTCAAAAAATTCCTACGATCACGCAAGATCTATGTGATGCATAGCAACGAGCGGGAGAGTGTTGTCCACGTACCCTCATAGACCATAAGCAGAAGCGTCAAGTGACGCGGTTGATGTAGTCGAACGTCTTCGCGATCCAACCGATCAAGTACCGAAAGCACGGCACCTCCGCGATCTGCACACGTTCAGCTCGGTGACGTCCCTCGTACTCTTGATCCAGTTGAGGCCGAGGGAGAGTTCCATGAGCACGACGGCGTGGTGACGGTGATGATGAAGTTACCGGCGCAGGGCTTCGCCTAAGCACTACGACGATATGACCGAGGTGTGTAACTGTGGAGGGGGGCACCGCACACGGCTAAGAGAAACTTTTGTTGTGTCTTTGGGGTGTCCCTTGCCCACGTATATAAAGGAGGGAGGAGGAGGAGGCCGGCCCTAGAGGGGCGCGCCAAGTGTGGGGAGTCCTACTAGGACTCCCAAGTCCTAGTAGGATTCCCCTTTTCCTTTCCGGAGTAGGAGATAAGAAAGAGGGAAAGAGAGAGGGAGTAGGAAAGGGCAAGGGGGGGGCGCCGCCCCCTTTCCCCTAGTCCAATTCGGACCCATGGGGGGGTGGGGCGCCTCCTTCCCTTTGGCCTGCCTCCTCTATTCCCGTATGGCCCAATAAGGCCCAATACTTCTCCCGACGAATTCCCGTAACTCTCCAGTACTCCGAAAAATACCCGAATCACTCAGAACCTTTCCGTTGTCTGAATATAGCCTTCCAATATATCGATCTTGACCTCTCGACCATTTCGAGACTCCTCGTCATGTCCCCGATCTCATCCGGGACTCCGAACAAACTTCGGTCATCAAATCACATAACTCATAATACAAATCATCATCGAATGTTAAGCGTGCGGACCCTACGGGTTCGAGAACTATGTAGACATGACCGAGACTCATCTCCGGTCAATAACCAATAGCGGAACCTGGATGCTCATATTGGCTCCTACATATTCTACGAAGATCTTTATCGGTCAAACCGCATAACAACATATGTTGTTCCCTTTGTCATCGGTATGTTACTTGCCCGAGATTCGATCGTCGGTATCATCATACCTAGTTCAATCTTGTTACCGGCAAGTCTCTTTACTCGTTCCGTAATGCATCATCCCGCAACTAACTCATTAATCACATTGCTTGCAAGGCTTATAGTGATGAGCATTACCGAGAGGGCCTAGAGATACCTCTCCGACAATCGGAGTGACAAATCCTAATCTCAATCTATGCCAACTCAACAAACACCATCGGAGACACCTGTAGAGCATCTTTATAATCACCCAGTTACGTTGTGACGTTTGATAGCACACAAAGTGTTCCTCCGGTATTCGGGAGTTGCATAATCTCATAGTCATAGGAACATGTATAAGTCATGAAGAAAGCAATAGCAATATACTAAACGATCAAGTGCTAAGCTAACGGAATGGGTCAAGTAAATCACATCATTCTCTAATGATGTGATCCCGTTAATCAAATGACAACTCATGTCTATGGCTAGGAAACTTAACCATCTTTGATTAACGAGCTAGTCAAGTAGAGGTACTAAGTTTCCGGTTAATACAATTCTAGCATGAATAATAAACATTTATCATGATATAAGGAAATATAAATAACAACTTTATTATTTCCTCTAGGGCATATTTCCTTTAGTCTCCCACTTGCACTAGAGTCAATAATCTAGTTCACATCGCCATGTGATTTAACGCTAATAGTTCACATCGTCATGTGATTTAACACTCTATAGTTCACATCGCCATGTGACCAACACCCAAAGGGTTTACTAGAGTCATTAATCTAGTTCACATCGCCATGTGATTAACACCCAAAGAGTACTAAGGTGTGATCATGTTTTGCTTGTGAGAGAAGTTTAGTCAACGGGTCTGCCACATTCAGATCCGTATGTATTTTGCAAATTTCTATGTCTACAATGCTCTGCACGGAGCTACTCTAGCTAATTGCCCCAACTTTCAATATGTATCTACATTGAGACTCAGAGTCATCCAGATCGGTGTCAAAGATCGACGTAACTCTTTACGACAAACTCTTTATCACCTCCATAACCGAGAAATATTTCCTTAGTCCTCTAAGGATAATTTTGACCGCTGTCCAGTGATCTACTCCTAGATCACTATTGTATTCCCTTGCCAAACTCAGGGCAGGGTATACAATAGGTCTGGTACACAACACGACATACTTTATAGATCCTATGGCTGAGGCATAGCGAATGACTTTCATTCTCTCTCTATCTTCTGCCGTGGTCGGGCTTTGAGTCTTACTCAACTTCACACCTTACAACACAGGTAAGAACTCCTTCTTTGACTATTCCATTTTGAACTACTTCAAAAATTTGTCAAGGTATGTACTCATTGAAAAAACTTATCAAGCGTATTGATCTATCTCTATAGATCTTGATGCTCAATATGTAAGCAGCTTCATCGAGGTCTTTCTTTGAAAAACTCCTTTCAAACACTCCTTTATGCTTTCCAGAAAATTCTACATCATTTCCGATCAACAATATGTCATTCCCATATACTTATCAGAAAGGCTGTAGTGCTCCCACTCACTTTCTTGTAAATACAGGCTTTATCGCAAGTCTGTATAAAACTATATGCTTTGATCAACTCATCAAAGAATATATTCCAACTCCGAGATGCTTGCACCAGCCATAGATGGATCGCTGGAGCTTGCACATTTTGTTAGCACCTTTAGGATTGACAAAACCTTCTGGTTGCATCATATACAACTCTTCTTTAATAAATCCATTAAGGAATGCAGTTTTGACATCCATTTGCCAGATTTCATAAAATGTGGCAATTGCTAACATGATTCGGACAGACTTTAAGCATCGATACGAGTGAGAAAAAACTCATCGTAGTCAACACCTTGAACTTGTCAAAAAACTTTTCGACAAGCCGAGCTTTGTAGATAGTAACACTACTATCAGCGTCCATCTTCCTCTTGGAGATCCATTTATTCTCAATGGCTTGCCGATCATCGGGCAAGTCCACCAAAGTACACACTTTGTTCTTATACATGGATCCCATCTCAGATTTCATGGCCTCAAGCCATTTCGCGGAATCTGGGCTCATCATCGCTTCCTCATAGTTCGTAGGTTCATCATGGTCTATTAACATGACTTCCATAACAGCATTAGCGTACTACTCTGGTGCGGAACGTGTTCTGGTTGACCTATGAGGTTCGGTAGTAACTTGATCTGAAGTTTCATGATCATCATCATTAGCTTCCTCACTAATTGGTGTAGGAATCACTGGAACTGATTTCTGTGACGAACTACTTTCCAATTCGGGATCAGGTACAATTACCTCATCAAGTTCTACTTTCGTCCCACTCACTTCTTTCGAGAGAAACTCCTTCTCTAGAAAGGATCCATTCTTAGCAACAAAGATCTTGCCTTTGGATCTGTGATAGAAGGTGTACCCAACAGTTTCTTTTGGGTATCCTATGGAGACGCACTTCTCCGATTTGGGTTCGAGTTTATCAGGTTGAAACTTTTTCACATAAACATCGCAACCCCAAACTTTAAGAAACAAACTTAGGTTTCTTGCCAAACCATAGTTCATACGGTGTCGTCTCAACAGATTTAGATGGTGCCCTATTTAACGTGAATGCAACTGTCTCTAATGCATAACCCCAAAATGATAGTGGTAAATGGTAAGAGACATCATAGATTGCACTATATCCAATAAAGTACGGTTATGACGTTCGGACACACCATTATGCTGTGGTGTTCGAGGTGGCATGAGTTTGTGAAACTATTCCACATTGTTTTAATTGAAGGCCAAACCCGTAACTCAAATATTTGCCTCTGTGATCAGATCGTAGAAACTTTATTTTCTTGTTACGATGATTCTCTACTTCACTCTGAAAATCTTTGAACTTTTCAAGTGTTTCAGACTTGTGTTTCATCAAGTAGATATACACATATCTGCTCAAATCATCTGTGAAGGTCAGAAAACGATGATACCCGCCGTTAGCCTCAACACTCATTGGACCGCATACATCGGTATGTATTATTTCCAATAAGTCAGTGGCTCGCTCCATTGTTCCGGAGAACAGAGTCTTAGTCATCTTGCCCATGAGGCATGGTTCGCAAGCATCAAGTGATTCCAAAATCCCATCAGCATGGAGTTTCTTCATGCGCTTTACACCAATATGACCTAAACGGCAGTGCCACAAATAAGTTACACTATCATTATTAACTTTGCATCTTTTGGCTTCAATATTATGAATATGTGTATCACTACAATCGAGATTCAATAAACTATTCACATTGGGTGTATGACCATTGAAGGTTTTATTCATGTAAATAGAACAACAATTATTCTCTAACTTAAATGAATAACTGTATTGCAATAAACATGATCAAATCATATCCATGCTTAACGCAAACACCAAATAACATTTATTTAGGTTCAACACTAATCCCGAAAGTATAGGGAGTGTGCGATGATGATCATATCAATCTTGGAACCACTTCCAACATACATCGTCACTTCATCCTTAACTAGTTTCTGTTCATTCTGCAACTCCCGTTTCGAGTTACTAGTCTTAGCAAGTGAACCAGTATCAAATACCGAGGGGTTGCTATAAACACTAGTAAAGTACACATCAATAACATGTATATCAAATATACTTTTGTTCACTTTGCCATCCTTCTTATCCGCCAATTATCTGGGGTAGTTCCATTTCCAGTGATTAATCCCTTGCAGTAGAAGCACTCAGTTTCAGGCTTAAGTCTAGCTTTGGGTTTCTTCACGGGAGCAGCAACTTGCTTGCCGTTCTTCTTGAAGTTCCCTTCTATCCCTTTTCCCCTATTTGAAACTAGTGGTCTTGTTAACCATCAACACTTGATGCTATTTCTTGATTTCTACCTTCGCCGATTTCAGCATCGCGAAGAGCTCGGGAATTACTTTCGTCATCCCTTGCATATTATTGTTCATCGCGAAGTTCTAGTAACTTGGTGATAGTAACTAGAGAACTTTGTCAATTACTATCTTATCTGGAAGATTAACTCCCACTTGATTCAAGCAATTGTAGTACCCAGACAATCTGAGCACATGCTCACTGGTTGAGCTATTCTCCTCCATCTTGTAGGCAAAGTACTTGTCAGAGGTCTCATACCTCTCGACTCGGGCATGAGTCTAAAATACCAATTTCAGCTCTTGGAACATCTTATATGCTCCGTGGCGTTCAAAAAGTTTTTGAAGTCCCGGTTCTAAGACATAAAGCATGGTGCACTAAACTATCAAGTAGTCATCATACCGAGCTTTTTCAAACGTTCATAATCTCTGATTCTGCTCCTGCAGTAGTTCTGTCACCTAGCGGTGCATCAAGGACATAATACTTCTGTGCAGCAATGAGGAAAATCCTCAGATCACGGACCAAGTCCGCATCATTGCTACTATTATCTTTCAACTTATATTTCTCTAGGAACATATAAAATAAACGGGGAGCTACATCGCGAGCTATTGATCTACAACATAGATATGCTAATACTACCTGGACTAAGTTCATGATAAATTAAAGTTCAATTAATCATATTATTTAAGAACTCCCACTTAGATAGACATCTCTCTAATCATCTAAGTGATCACGTGATCCAAATCAACTAAACCATGTCCGATCATCACGTGAGATGGAGTAGTTTTCAATGGTGAACATCACTATCTTGCTAATATCTACTATATGATTCACGCTCGACCTTTCGGTCTTAGTGTTCCGAGGCCATATCTGCATATGCTAGGCTC
Source organism: Triticum aestivum (assembly GCF_018294505.1). NCBI lineage: Eukaryota > Viridiplantae > Streptophyta > Magnoliopsida > Poales > Poaceae > Triticum > Triticum aestivum. Next base: position 448,913,869 of record NC_057799.1, on the reverse strand, counting down.
GTCAAGTTTAACCTGAGTATTCTGCGTGTGCAAAACTGGCTTGCACCCATTGTATGTGAACGTAGAGCTTATCACACCCGACCATCACGTGGTGTCTCAGCATGAAGAACTGTCGCAACGGTGCATACTCAGGGAGAACACTTATACCTTGAAATTTAGTGAGAGATCATCTTATAATGCTACCGCCGTACTAAGAAAAATAAGATGCATAAAGGATAAACATCACATGCAATCAATATAAGTGATATGATATGGCCATCATCATCTTGTGCCTTTGATCTCCATTTCCAAAGCACCGTCATGATCACCATCGTCACCGGCTTGACACCTTGATCTCCATCGAAGCATCGTTGTCCTCTCGCCAACTATTGCTTCTACGACTATCGCTACCGCTTAGTGATAAAGTAAAAACAATTACAGGGCGATTGCATTGCATACAATAAAGCGACAACCATATGGCTCCTGCCAGTTGCCGATAACTCTGTTACAAAACATGATCATCTCATACAATAAAATATAGCATCATGTTTTGACCATATCACATCACAACATGCCCTGCAAAAACAAGTTAGACGTCCTCTACTTTGTTGTTGCAAGTTTTACGTGGCTGCTACGGGCTTAGCAAGAACCGTTCTTACCTACGCATCAAAAACCACAACGATTTTTCGTCAAGTGTGCTGTTTTAACCTTTCACAAGGACCGGGCGTAGCCACACTCGATGCAACTAAAGTTGAAGAAACAGACACCCACTAGCCACCTGTGTGCCAAGCACGTCGGTAGAACTAGTCCCGCGTAAGCGTACGCGTAATGTCGGTCTGAGCCGCTTCATCCAACAATACCGCCGAATCAATTCATGACATGCTGGTAAGCACTATGACTATTATCGCCCTCAAATGTTTGTGTTCTACTCGTGCATATAACATCTACGCATAGACCTGGCTCGGATGCCACTGTTGGGAACGCAGCAATTTCAAAAAAATTCCTACGATCACGCAAGATCTATGTGATGCATAGCAACGAACGGGAGAATGTTGTCCACGTACCCTCATAGACCGTAAGTGGAAGCGTCAAGTGACGCGGTTGATGTAGTCGAACGTCTTCGCGATCCAATCGATCAAGTACCGAAAGCACGGCACCTCCGCGATCTGCACACGTTCAGCTCCGTGACGTCCCTCGTACTCTTGATCCAGTTGAGGCCGAGGGAGAGTTCCGTCAGCACGACGGCATGGTGACGGTGATGATGAAGTTACCGGCGCAGGGCTTCGCCTAAGCACTACGACGTTATGACCGAGGTGTGTAACTGTGGAGGGGGCACCGCACACGGCTAAGAGAAACTTTTGTTGTGTCTTTGGGGTGTCCCTTGCCCATGTATATAAAGGAGGGAGGAGGAGGAGGAGGCCGGCCCTAGCGGGGGTGCGCCAAGTGTGCGGAGTCCTACTAGGACTCCCAAGTCCTAGTAGGATTCCCCTTTTCCTTTCCGGAGTAGGAGAGAAGAAAGAGGGAAAGAGAGAGGGAGTAGGAAAGGGCAAGGGGGGCGCCGCCCCCTTTCCCCTAGTCCAATTCGGACCCATGGGGGGGGCGCCTCCTTCCCTTTGGCCTGCCTCCTCTATTCCCGTATGGCCCAATAAGGCCCAATACTTCTCCCGGCGAATTCCCGTAACTCTCCGGTACTCCAAAAAATACCCGAATCACTCGGAACCTTTCCGATGTCCGAATATAGCCTTCCAATATATCGATCTTGACCTCTCGACCATTTCGAGACTCCTCGTCATGTTCCCAATCTCATCTGGGACTCCGAACAAACTTCGGTCATCAAATCACATAACTCATAATACAAAGCGTCATTGAACGTTAAGCGTACGGACCCTACGGGTTCGAGAACTATGTAGACATGACCGAGACACATCTCCGGTCAATAACCAATAGTGGAACCTGGATGCTCATATTGGCTCCTACATATTCTCTGAAGATCTTTATCGGTTAAACCGCATAACAACATACGTTGTTCCCTTTGTCATCGGTATGTTACTTGCCCGAGATTCGATCGTCGGTATCATCATACCTAGTTCAATCTTGTTATCGGCAAGTCTCTTTAATTGTTCCGTAATGCATCATCCCGCAACTAACTCATTAGTCACATTGCTTGCAAGGCTTATAGTGATGAGCATTACCGAGAGGGCCCAGAGATACCTCTCCGACAATCGGAGTGACAAATCCTAATCTCGATCTATGCCAACTCAACAAACACCATCGGAGACACCTGTAGAGCATCTTTATAATCACCCAGTTACATTGTGACGTTTGATAGCACACAAAGTGTTCCTCCGGTATTCGGGAGTTGCATAATCTCATAGTCATAGGTACATGTAGAAGTCATGAAGAAAGCAATAGCAATATACTAAACGATGAAGTGCTAAGCTAACGGCATGGGTCAAGTCAATCACATCATTCTCTAATTATGTGATCCCGTTCATCAAATGACAACTCATGTCTATGACTAGGAAACTTAACCATCTTTGATTAACGAGCTAGTCAAGTAGAGGCATACTAGTGACACTCTGTTTGTCTATGTATTCACAGATGTACTAAGTTTCCGGTTAATACAATTCTAGAATGAATAATAAACATTTATCATGATATAAGGAAATATAAATAACAACTTTATTATTGCCTCTAGGGCATATTTCCTTCAATGATGAACCCCTCCGTGATGGTGTCTAGATTGGATCTGGTGGTTTTGGAACTTGCGGCGGCTGGAATTGATTTTTGTCGACTCCCTTAGGGTTTCTGGAATATTGGGGTATTATAGAGTAAAGAGGCGGTCCGGGGGGCAGCCGAGGTGGGCACAACCCAGCAAGGCGCGCCCGGGCCCCCAGGCGCGCCCTGGTGGGTTCTGCTCCCCTCGGAGCTACCCCTAGGTGCTTCTTCGGCCCACTGGATGTCTTCTGGTCCATAAAAATTCCACAAAAAGTTTCGCTCTGTTTGGACTCCGTTTGGTATTGGTTTCCTGCGATCTAAAAAACATGCAAAAAAGAACAATTGGCACTTGGCACTATGTAAATAGGTTAATACCAAAAAATGATATAAAATGATTATAAAACATCCTAGAATGATAATATAACATCATGGAACAATCAAAAATTATAGATACGATGTATCATGGCACAACAACTTGCGGCGGCCACATACTCGGCCTTGGTGAAAGAGAGAGACACACAATTTTGCTTCTTCGAAGACCAACTTACCAAAGAGGGACCAAAGAATTGGCACCCTCCAGAAGCTGACTTCGTCTCTACACAGTCTCCCGCCCAATCGAAGTCTGAATAACCCATGAGATTGAAGCTTGCTCCTTTGGGGTACCATAAGCCAAAGTTTGGGGTATGAGCCAAATAGCGAAATATTCACTTGACCGCCACAAAGTGACTTTCCTTAGATGCGACTTGAAACCGTGCACAAATTCCCACACTCAACATGATATCTGGTCTATATGCACAATGGTAAAGCAAGGATCCAATCATGGAGCGATATACCTTTTGATCCACTGCTTTATGATACGTCTCCAACGTATCTATAATTTTTGATTGTTCCATGCTATTATATTATCCATCTAGGATGTTGTATATGCATTTATATGCTATTTTATATGATTTTTTGGGACTAACCTATTAACCTAGAGCCCAGTGCCAGTTTCTGTTTTTTCCTTGTTTTTGAGTTTTATAGAAAAGGAATACCAAACGGAGTCCAATTGACATGCAAATTTTTGATGATTTTTTATGGACCAAATGAAGCCCCCAGAGTAAAAGAGTTGGGCCAGAAGAGTCCCGGGCTTCCCACGAAGGTGGGGGGCGCGCCCACCCCCTTGGGCGCACCCCCTATCTCGTGGACGGCTCGGAGACCCCCCTGACGTGAGACCTATGCCAAAAATTCTTATAAATACAGAAACCTCCAGAACATAGCCTAGATCGGGAGTTCCGCCGCCGCAAGCCTCTGTAGCCACCAAAAACCAATCGGGACCCTGTTCCGGCACCCTGCCAGAGGGGGGGGATCCCTCACCGGTGGCCATCTTCATCATCCCGGCGCTCTCCATGACGAGGAGGGAGTAGTTCACCCTCGGGGCTGAGGGTATGTACCAGTAGCTATGTGTTTGATCTCTCTCTCTCTCTGTCTCTCTCTCTCTCTCGTGTTCTTGATTTGGCACGATCTTGATGTATCGCGAGCTTTGCTATTATAGTCGGATCTTATGATGTTTCTCCCCCTCTACTCTCTTGTAATGGATTGAGTTTTCCCTTTGAAGTTATCTTATCGGATTGAGTCTTTAAGGATTTGAGAACACTTGATGTATGTCTTGCGTGGGATACCCATGGTGACAATGGGGTATTCTATTGATTCACTTGATGTATGATTTGGTGATCAACTTGCGGGTTCCGTGACCTTGGGAATCTATGCATAGGGGTTGGCACACGTTTTCGTCTTGACTCTCCGGTAGAAACTTTGGGGCACTCTTTGAAGTTCTTTGTGTTGGTTGAATAGATGAATCTGAGATTGTGTGATGCATATCGTATAACCATACCCACGGATACTTGAGGTGACATTGGAGTATCTAGGTGACATTAGGGTTTTGGTTGATTTGTATCTTAAGGTGTTATTCTATTACGAACTCTATGATAGATCGGATGGAAAGAATAGCTTCGTGTTATTTTACTACGGACTCTTGAATAGATCGATCAGAAAGGATAACTTTGAGGTGGTTTCGTACCCTACAATAATCTCTTCGTTTGTTGTAGCGACCATACCTCAAACAGTCTGATCTTTGTGCATCAGTGTCATCCCTGGATCGGTAATGCTGACACGCACAGTACTTGAAGGATTTATAACAGAGTAGCAATCACACACTTATTACATCGAATGACTCCAAAGTGAACTTATTACAATAAATATGGCTTAAGGCCATCTAATACGATAACAGCGGAAGGCTTGGAAGATAAAGTGAGTCCATCAACTCCAACGGCATCACTGAGTGAAAGACAATGACCTATGGCTCCTTACTCGTCGTCTGAAAAGTCTGCAACATGATACGTTGCAGCCCGAAACGGGTCAGCACATGGAATATGCTAGCAAGGCAACACAAAAGAGTAATGAACAGAATAATGCTATCACTACATGCATATATGGCTGGTGGAGGCTGTATGGTTAATATGTTTTGCGGAAAGCCAATTTTTCCCTACAACAAAGGAATAAAGTTTATTTAACTATCATGGTAGTTGTTAAACATTGAGAAGGTTCACCCAACTCAATCCCAATTAAGCATCATTATTAAACCCAATCAAATTATATTAAAAATGATGAGATCCACATGATAAATCCAAGAACTAGACACTCAAGATGTCCATAACTGGGGACACGGCTAACCATGATTAGTTTGTACACTCTGCAGAGGTTTGTGCACTTTCCCCCACAAGACTCGATCTCCTCCGTTGGATTTCTCGCACTACATAATGTTTGAGAAACGGATGACCGAGACACAGTCTTTCCGAAGAGGTCCCCTTAACCGATAGATAGGCCTGTACACCTATAATCCCCTACATCTTCTAGCCCATCATGTAAAGGTTTCCCACAACTTACTCAACTATGCCAGAGCCCATAATGGCATGTGGCTGCACACAGAAGTTTCTAGCATGAATAATCTTATGATCCCTTTTATCCTGGGTGGCAGTCCATAGGAGAATCACACGGTACCCCGGGATTTCCAAAAAAATACAGACAACACTGGGTTCCCCAGGTGCCTCAATCCACCCAGATGTGTATTAAAGTTGCCACCTTAAGTTAACCATTAATTAGCAATACTCACATCTGTCATGAATACACTCAAACCCAAACCACGTTTACGAGCATAGCATAGCAATATAAGCACAACGTAGAAGTAACTCCCAAGGGTTTGATAAATAACAGGTGAATAGGTACTACCTCATCTACTTCCCAAAACCCACAATTTAATCAGATCCTAACCATGCAAGTGTTTGAGTATTGCTCTAATGCAATAAAACTGGGTAGTAAAGAGGTATGATCAAAGTGTTACTTGCCTTGCTGACGATCCGTGAAACCTAGAGACTCGTAGTAGTACGCTTCGCACTCCGGGTACTCTATTGCAAACAAACAAGCATACAATAAGCAATCAAGCAACGATGCACAGGTAAAACTCAATAAGAAGATCTAACCAGAAATTTCAACTTAAGAACTCCGGTTTGCAAAAAGAATCAAATCCAACGAAGCAACGAAACTCAAATTGCGAAAGAAACAAGCTTTGTTTACTAATCTGGACTAAAGTCAAATTTTACAGTAGCAAAAACTTGTTTAAGTTGACTAAACAGAAAGAGGGCTTCGAGACGAAACTCTAGGCGCTTGAATCGCCTGATTCCGATAAACGAGCGAAAAGATAAACTAAAACGAAAATCGGATCAGAAATCGCGATCGAAAATAATCGCGGAAAATCCGAGAAAAAGAAAAACCGACGAACAGGCTAACGAACGAACGTTCGTTGTCTGCGGCTAAACGGTGAAAACCGTTCGTTAAAACGAACGAACGAACGGGCGTTCGCTAAATAAATAAACCGAAAAAACTGATCTAAAATAAAAAAGGGATCTAGGGTTTCGAAAAAACCGATCGGTTTTCTCGCGAAAACCGAGGCGGCGATGGCGGCTACCTCCGGCGAGGTCCGGCTAAATGACGACGGCGGCGGGCGGCTCCGTTCTCGGGGTCAGCCGGCGGCGGCGGCGGGGGCTCCGGCGGCGGGCGGCGGCGCTGGGGGCCGGCGCGGGCGGTGCGGCGGCGGCGGGTTCGGGCGGCGGTTAGGGTTTCGGTTGGCGGGGCTGCGGCTCGGGCCTCCGCGGCTTATAAAGGCCGGCCGGGCTACTGTCCAGGTCGGACACAGCCCGGTTAGGTCGGTAACTTTTTTTTAAATTATTTCACGCAGAAAAACAAATAAAAAAATACTAAACAGACTCCAAAAATCGTGAAATAAATTTTCCATGTCCTCTAAAAATATACCGGATAAGGTGAACATTTATTTGGGACTCTAATGCAATTTTGGAAAACGCATATTTTTCCTAATTCAAATAAAATAGCAATATAACTCTGAATAAAATTCTTATTTGATTTTAATATTAAATCTCCAATATTTGTTTAGTTTGAGGAAGTCATTTTATCCTCTCTCTTTTATTTTCATCAAAGAAATATTCGAAGAGAAAATAATTAAAATCAAACGATCCTCTTTTCAAAATTCGAGAAAACTCAAATATGAAAATAACGAAATCCCCAACTCTCTCCGTGGGTCCTTGAGTTGCGTAGAATTTCTAGGTTCAAGAGAAAATGCAATAAAATATGATATGCGGTGATGATCTAATGTATAACATTCCAAATTGAAAATTTGGGATGTTACATTTGTTCTCCGCTATTAGTGACTTTGGAGTGACTCTTTGTTGCATGTTGAGGGATAGTTATATGATCCAATTATGTTATTATTGTTGAGAGAACTTGCACTAGTGAAAGTATGAACCCTAGGCCTTGTTTCAACGCATTGCAATACCGTCTGTGCTCACTTTTATCATTAGTTACCTTGCTGTTTTTATATTTTCATATTATAAAAACCTATATCTACCATCCATAGTGCACTTGTATCACCATCTCTTCGCCAAACTAGTGCACCTATATAATTTACCATTGTATTGGGTGTATTGGGGACACAAGAGCCTCTTTGTTATTTGGTTGCAGGGTTGTTTGAGAGAGACCATCTTCATCCTACGCCTCCCACGGATTGATAAACCTTAGGTCATCCACTTTAGGGAAATTTTCTACTGTCCTACAAACCTCTGCACTTGGAGGCCCAACAACGTCTATAAGAAGAAGGTTGCATAGTATACATCAAGCAATTTCTGGCGCCGTTGCCAGGGAGGTGAGTGCTTGAAGGTATATCTTTAGATCTTGCAATCGAATCTTTTAGTTTCTTGTTTTATCACTAGTTTAGTCTATAAAAGAAAATTACAAAAAAATGGAATTGAGGGTGCCTCATATGCTTCATCTTTTTAATGTCTTCCGTGAAAATAAGGATTCCGATAATTGTGCTCAATTGCTAGAAGAAGAATGCATTAAAATGTTTGGCACTAAATCTTTGAATGAGGAGCATGATTGCAATGTTGTTAGTATGAACTCTTTGAATATCCATAGTACTAATGATGATTGCACTAGTCATGATGAAAATGTCTCTTATAAGCATGTCAACTTTGTGGAGTACATAGAGTCTGCAAGTACACACCAAATAGGGAAGATAGATTTTGCAAGAGGCATAAGTATTTAGAAACTAAATGGTTGCAAGAAAGGCTAGATGTTTGTGCTGAAAATTTAAATTTTCTTAGCCATCCTTGTGAACTTTGCAATGAACATGGTCATTTAAATATCCAATGCAAATTGTTTCATGATCGAATCGTGTCCCAAAATTGTGATGACTTGATTACCCTTGCACATCATAATGAACTTAGTTTGCTTTTGGGTTATGAAGAAATGAAACGTATAACTAAGAATATTCCATAATTTGCCCTTGAGAGATGATTTTGATCTAGAAGAAATTTTTATGTATTGTGCGGTGAATTGCATTGAAAATCCTTATATTTCCAATTACATAAAGACAAGAAAACAAATAGAAGATGAAGAGAATTATAATGAAAGGGAAGAGACTTCCCAATATCCTCCTATTATTTCTTATGATGAATCAGGTAACGAGGAGGAGCCTTCTATTCAACCAATCTCGTTAATAAGGAAATCCAAAAAGAGGATTAAACCCACACATAATATGAAGAAGAAAAAGAAAAGACGGAGAAGCAAAGGTAAAAAGGTATCCCTCCCAAATGATGTTGCTCCTATTACTCATTGTGATGATGATAATTGCTATACTATTGGTGCTATCCATACTATTAATGATGAGAGTGATTATGCTTATGATATGAAAAGGCCCAAGCTTGGGGATGCTATGTTTGATGAGAATGACATGTTTGAGAATTTATTTGCTGCAATTAATGTTTGTCCCAAGCTTGGGAATGCTATGTTTAATGAAGATGATATTTTTAGCCTCCCAAGTTTTGATGAGCAAATTTATTATGATGATAGCGTGCCTCCTATTTCTGATGATTATTGTGATGACACTTATGCTTCATGTTGATGTTGAGCTTCATTAGCAAAGTCGATGACGGTTTGTTGGGTCTCACTCTTCCTCTTGAAGAAGTACACCCACATGTATCTTGAGTAATCATCCACAATCACCACACAATACTTTCTTCCCCCAAGACTGTCAAAGGATGGAGGACCAAAGAGATCCATGCGACGGATCTCCAAGGGCCTCTTCGAGTAGATGACAGTCGTGGGTCGGTGGGCCGTTTCATGACGCTTTCCTTCGATATAAGCACTGCAATCACGGTCTTTGGCAAAACTCACATTTGTTAGTCCACGAACGTGGTCCCCTTTGAGGAGGCTTTGCAAATATCTCATATTGACATGGGCTAGTCGGCGATGCCAAAGCCATCCCACATCAACTTTAGCCATTAGGCAAGTCGCGGTCTTAGTGGGTTGTTCCGAAAAGTTCACCACATAGAGACTGATCTCGACATGCCCAACAAAGGCTACTTTAAGAGTCTTGCTCCACAAAAGGGCCATGGTATCAAGATCAAATAATGTTGTAAAGCCCATAAGTGCAAGTTGACAAACGGAAAGAAAATTGTATGCAAGGGACTCAACAAGCATGACCTTCTCAATAGATAAATCCTGTGAGAAAAGTGACTCACATTGCCGCAATTGTAGCAAGTCCTTACTCGTTGCTTGTTCTTTGAACCACTTTAGTTGTTCTTGGTGAAGTTGGGCCTTGAGTTCCTCTTGTTGCCGCAAAATTGCCTTGACGTAAGAGCCATGTGCTCGTGGTAAGCATATTTGGTGTCTTCGTGGAAACTCTCATCTTCTTCCTCTTCTTCTTTTGGAAGGGCCTTGGCCTTCAAGGCAAGGGTGGGTGAGCTTTTCTTTGACTGGACACGGGCTAGAGCATTGTTGGCGGTCTTGTTCATGATGTTCATGGCAATAAACTCATCCAACACTTCACTTGAGGACAAGGTGTGGAAGTCCGGTATTTGACGAGGGGGGCCTGGTGCGCCCTGGTGTCTTTTGCTCACCAGGTGGCCCCCCTCTGGTAGTTATTTGCTCCAGTATTTTTGATTTATTCCATAAAAATTCCTCGTGAAGTTTCATCTCATTTGAAGTTGTGCAGAATAGGTAGCCTGACGTAGCTTTTTCAGGTCCAGATTTCCAGCTGCCGGAATTCTCCCTCTTTCTGTGAACCTTGCATATTATGAGAGAAAAGGCATTAGAATTACTCCAAAAAGCATTATTATGCATAAAAACATTATAAATAATAGTAGATAAATATGATGCAAAATGGACGTATCAACTCCCCCAAGCTTAGACCTCGCTTGTCCTCAAGGGAAAACCAAAATCGAAAAACATATCCACATGCTTAGAGAGAGAGGTGTCGATAAAAACAAAATGCGGACATAGAAGCATCATGTAGATTATTACAATAGCAACAAACTTTAACACAAGGCTTTTATCATAGAACTATTGTCATAGACTTCTCATGAATAAGTAACAATTCATCACAACATTGAAGTATAAAGCATAAACTCTATTGGAAACCAACAAACTATGTTCTCAGTCAACTTTGCAACTAGAATTCATCCTCTTTTCAGGAAGGGTCACATATCGGAGCCTTTAGGCAAGTCCACATACACAACCATCATATAGTCTTCTATGATTGCTAACACTCACCGCATACACATGAGCAAAACGTTTCAACCGGACACATAGAAAGATAGGGGCTTATAATTTTTCCTCCCAACGTATTCACCTCAAGGGTGATGTCAACAATAATAACTCATGCTACCCATATCCAACTGGATAGGCATAATCATAATGGCAAACAATATCATGATAATTAACCAATTAATAATAATGCAACACTATATGTCCAACATGCTGTGATCATGCTCGAACGTCCCTCGGGACAGACTTACCAACCGTGATCATTCTCGGATCACAAACAAACCACCATCGTGGTCTTGACAAGAGTAACTCGTGATCCTTATGGTGATCACAACCACGACCAATATTTGGTCCCGAACATCTCGATGGCCTTTCAGCCATCCTCAATAGTGCAAAGTTCATAACTTAGTGTGCAAATTTTATTAAACGTTGACTCATGGTGGGACCTACTACGAGGTGTCCGTGACCGTGGACTCGGCTATCGATAGATTATACACTCTGCAGAGGTAGCACACTATACCCACACCACGGAACCCATGGCCTCGCACTCCCATTCAGGTGGACCAACGGCATTCCAACAAAACCCTTCCATTGCCATGACACTATCCCGGCCACACCGACCCAATTCCCCAACGGGCTAGTCCTGGGTGGCCTCGTGTCTATCAAAGACACAACGACCACCGTCGTGGCCAAAACGATCCCACTCGGGGACCCGGTACCATAATCTCAACAACGGGCACACAAGGTTATGCCTGCTTACCGGGCCAGGGTAAGCATGCCATAACCTTCCCTAGTTGGAGGCACCGACCAGAGGCAATGTCAATGAACCGAATCAAGGCCTTCCCACAAAGGAAAATTTGGTTGCACTAGGAAAAACTCGATTCAGCGGCACCATGACCCAGTCAACGATTTATTCAAGTTGGGTTATATTCAGGTTCAACTTAAAACAAAAATGACCGGTGTCATAGCATGCCATGAAATGCAAAACTACACATGCATCACATATTAACGAAAATGACGGATGTCAACCATATTCACACTAAGCATAAACATCAACAACTTATATTATTTTCCTTGTCAGGGTAACTCACACTTTAACCAAAATATATTATAGCAAGTTTTATTATTTTCTCACGCAAGAAAGTAACTTCGATAATTTTCTGACATGCATAGCAAAGATTATACCACAAACAATTCCTAATTTCTTTACCAACCAAGTTAGGTTCAAACATTCTGTAAGTCAAGTAAAATGGCTAAACAAGTACTTAACAGAATATTTTCTAACAAATTTTTCTATGTTATTTATGCAAGAAAATAACTTTAAGTAATTACTAACATGCATAACAAAATTATTTCTATCATCACCACAAATAGATCTTAGCTTTGCTTTACCAACTAAGCTAGTTTCAACATTCTGTAAATCAAGCATAATAGCTAACAAACACTTAACAGAATATAAATAACACAATAGTTATTTAAATGCATGGATTAATCATTTCATTCAAGTAAGAAAATCATAAATATTAAAAAGACACCATGAAAATGTTGCTGTGGCTTGCCTTAGTGCAGATGAACTTCACAAGCCTTCTGGTGATCCTCAAGACAAGCCTCACCCTCTGAAAATAATTTTAAGCACAAAAAGAAAATATCAAGAACACTTCTGAAAATCACCAGAAATTCTAAGCAGCTCAGAAAAATCTCATCTTTGGTGAGCTGCTAGATTTCTTTGCAAAGAACAAAATGCAAAAAGAATCAATTCATTTGGACTTATGCTTGAAGAGTTATGGCTGTTTGAAGCGTTCTGTAAATTTAAATGAATTTGAATAAAAATAAACAAACTGGGGGAGGGGGGGTGACGTCGAAGGCGTAAAGCCCAGGGACGCCACCACTCGTACCACTTCGCGCGCGTACAGAGTGGCTGACTAGCGGGCACCGCTAGTCAGATGAGGAGGAGGGGGAGAAGGAAACAGAGGGAATCGCGGCTTCGCCGGAGCTATCGCCGGCGACGAGGGCTCCTTGGCCAAAACGAGAGGGAGGGATGGAGAGAGGGGACGGAGGCGCACCTGCCCGTACCCGTAGCGTAGCTAGGGGTGGTCGGACGGCATTGGGATTGACCTCGCAAACGGAGGCAGAACGCGGTGGTCGCCAGAGATGAGGAAGACGGCGAGCAGAGGCAACTCCAGGGGCTCCAGGGGGACGGGATGGTTTCACCGGAGATAAGCGGAGGCCCTGGAAGGGTCACCCTGGCCTGGGAGGGGCTGGAGCTACCTCGGCAACTAGAGGGGATCGCCGGCGAGCTCGAGCTCGAGGACGGCGTCCCGCGGCCTGCCCTGCCGGGATACGGTTTCCTACGTGCTTCTGGGGTGTTTGGGAGTGGTGGATGGTGCTCGAGGAGGCTGGGGGCGGCTCCATTTATAGGCAAGTGGAGAGGGGGGTTCGGGCTCCGCCGGTGGACACCTGTCCACGGCGCCCGGCGACGAGCGGCGTCAGTGAGAGGGGGAGAAGGCGACGTAGCTCACGCAACGCTTGTTGGCGAACGGGGACGAGCACAGGAACGAGGAGAAGGCGACGAGCACAGTGCGCACCGCACTGTTGGGTTGGCCGGACCGTGCCCGTGCTCGCTGCGGCGAGCTTCGGCGTCGGTGAGCGCCAGGGGGGGTTAATGGCGTTGAGATGAGGATGGTGGCGAAGTTTGGCACGCTCGGGCAGACAGGGGAAGCGAGCACGCGCGAACAGAGCGCTCGGCGGCACTCAGAGCGCGTCGACACGCAGGCATGGCATGGTGGACACGCATGGTCACCGCGCGAACTCTTACCTCAGGCCAGCCTACGTCCAAAAATCATGTCTGGCATGTTGTTCGTGGTGGTTTTGAAGTTTACCACGCTTTGGTTTGGATCCAGGTGCAGTAGAGGAGTTTTTACATGCCAAGTAAGTTTCTAGTCAGTAACTTTGAGAAGTTACTGATGTCAAACGGATGGGAGTTGGGGGCCGTGCTTTGGAGGTTAGCCATGATCTACTAAGGTGAAGATGCACAAGAAAACCCAGGCACAATGGAGCAACTAAAATGGTAGTTGTTGTAGAAACCACCATTTTCTGTCCAGAACAGAAAATATTTTCTGTAGCAAAAATATTCCAAAAAGTGATGAAATATTTTTGCTCACGAAGGTGCCCTAGGTTTCAAAGAATATTTGTGAATTATCTCAGATTTTTCTGGGCCATAAAAATTGGGGTTGCTTTGGAGCATATTGAACTAGCTAGGGTTTTTGAGAGAAAAAAGAATATTTTTCATTTAAGAAAAATATTCCAAAGATTAATTTGGGGTGGATCAGAAGGGGAATGATGATTAGGGAGGGAAATGAAGCACTTGGGTGAAATCCAAGGGTACCCAAGTGTTTAAGTCCATATGAAAAGATTCAAAAACTCCAAATTTCAAATTGACTCCAAAAGAAAATCAAGCAAATGAGAGAGGGCAAAAACCAGGCTGTCACAAACCTCCCCCACTTAGAATGAATCTCGTCCTCGAGATTCGGTTGCTTGGGAAAACGACTTTAGATAATGTGACTATAGAAATTCTTCCCGCTCCCAAGTTTATTCTGACTCTGTGTGATGCTCCCACTGAACTTTGTAAAATTTCCTTACTTTACTGCGAGTGACCGTTTCCATCTGATCCAAAATTTTAAACGGTCTCTCTTCATAAGTTAAATCATTTGCCAACTCTACCTCAGCCATAGCAGTCCTTTTCTCAGGCGGGGATATGCATCGTCTCAATTGTGAAACATGAAACACGTTGTGCACGTCTGCCAATTCAGCGGGTAGTTCCAATTGATAAGCAACAGTACCCACTCGAGACATAACCGGGAATGGACCAATAAATCTGGGTGCCAAATTTCCACGAGTTTGAAATCTCTTGTCTCCTTTCATAGGAGTGACTCAGAGGTATACGTGCTCTCCGGGTTCAAAATTGATCTGTCGGTGCTTTGCATCATAATAACTTTTCTGTCGAGATTTGGCCAATTGCAATCTGTCTCTGATTTCCTTAACTTCTTTCTCAGCTTCCATCATGAGATATGTTCCAAAGATACGACTATCTCCAGTTTGAGACCAATTTAAAGGAGGGCGGCACTTACGGCCATACAGAGCTTTATACGGTGACATTTTTAGACTGGTCTGGAAGCTGTTGTTAAGGAAAACTCGGCATATGGCAAGCAGTCTTCCCATTTAGGTCCTTGGGCTAAAGCACAGGCTCGCAACATATCTTCGAGTATTTGATTTACCCATTCTGTTTGTCCATCCGTCTGAGGATGATAAGCAGTACTATATTTCAGTGTTGTCCCCAAGGCTTGATGGAGGCGTGACCAAAAAGCGGAGGTAAACAGGGAACCTCGGTCGGAAGTGATAGTTCGGGGTACTCCATGCAGACTGACTATTCTGGATACATACAGCTGTGCAAGTTGATCTGCTCTGTATCTGGTGCTGATCGGAATGAAGTGAGCAACCTTGGTTAGGGTGTCCACTATGACCCAGATTGCATCATTGCCTCGCTGAGTCTTAGGCAAACCCGTAATGAAATCCATACAAATGTCATCCCATTTCCATTGTGAAACCGGCAGCGGTTGGAGGAGTCCGGCTAGCTTCTGATGCTCTGCCTTCACCTTGTTACATATGTCGCAACAGGCCACAAAATAGGCAATGTCTTTCTTCATTCCATCCCACCAGAATATTTGTCTAAGGTCCTCATACATTTTTGTACCTCCTGGGTGAATGGAATATGAGGATTCGTGTGCTTCTGACAGGATTTTCTTCTTTAAGTCCGGTTGATTGGGTACACAAATCCATCCACGGAATCGGAGGGTATCGAATTTGTCCTTGGAGAAATCTGGGGTTTGCTCTGCCATCTGGCCCTTGGCATGTCTTTGCAGCTTGGTGTCAGCTGGCTGGGCCTTGCGGATCTCTTCCTCAAGTGTGGGGGTAACTTCCAAAATATTAGCGAGGCCAGCATCTACTATGACCAGGTTGAGCTGAGCGACCTCCTCTTGAAGTTCGGGAGGCAAGGATTTCAATATGACATTTAAGCTGACGGGCCTTCGACTGAGTGCATCGGCAACCACGTTGGCCTTACCCGGGTGGTAATTTATTCCAAGATCCTAATCCTTGACCAACTCTAGCCATCTTTATGGACGGAGGTTTAAATCTGGCTGAGTAAAGATGTATTTGAGACTTTTGTGGTCGGTAAAAATTTGGCACCTTTTTCCAATGAGGTAGTGTCTCCAAATTTTTAGCGCATGAACCACCGCAGCCAATTCCAAATCATGAGTAGGATAATTTCCCTCGTGGGGTCATAGCTGTCGCGATGCATATGCTACTACCTTGCTGTCTTGCATAAATATGCAACCAATGCCTTGCCTGGAGGCGTCACAATACACATCAAAACTGCGATAAATGTCTGGAAGAGTCAATACAGGTGCGGTTGTCAGCCGTATATTTATCTCATTAAAACTTTTCTCACAGTCCTCCGTCCATTCAAACTTCTTATCCTTCTTGAGCAGCTCTGTCATGGGTTTAGCAATCTTGGAAAACCCTTCAATGAAATGACGGTAATATCCAGCTAATCCAGAAAACTCTGGATCTGCATCACGGTTGTGGGCGGCACCCAATCAAGCACATCATTTACTTTGCTTGGGTCCACGGTTATACCTTCGGCGGATAGTACATGTCTGAGAAACCCAACTTGCTTGAGCCAAAACTCGCATTTACTGAATTTGGCGTATAGCTGATGGTCGCGGAGTCGTTGTAGCACTGCTCGGAGGTGATCCTTGTGCTCTTCTTCACCCTTGGAGTAAATGAGGATGTCATCGATGAAGACTACCACGAATTTGTCGAGGAAGTCCATAAATACTTTGTTCATCATATGCATGAAGAAAGCAGGGGCATTGGTGAGACCAAAGGACATTACGGTATATTCATAAAGACCGTACCGAGTAGTGAATGCGGTCTTAGGAATATCCTCCTTTTTAATCTTGAGCTGATGATACCCGGTCCGTAAATCGATCTTAGAGAATACTTTAGCCCCACTGAGCTGATCAAACAGATCATCAATCCTTGGCAGCGGATATTTATTTTTGATGGTGAACTCATTCAGCTGGCGGTAATCTACGCACATGCGGAGACTGCCATCCTTTTTGTCCACGAATATAGCAGGTGATCCCCATGGTGAAGAGCTGGGACGAATATATCCTTTCTGGAGCAATTCATCAAGCTGTTTCTTTAGCTCCACTAATTCTGATGAGGGCATCCGGTAGTACTTCTTGTATAACGGTGCAGTTCCGGGCACAAGATCTATTGCAAATTCCAGCTCCCGATCTGGTGGCATGCCTGGCAGTTCTTCTCGAAAGACATCAGGGTACTCGCTGACTACAGGAATTAATTCCAACTCAGCCACATTGGTGAAAACCAACTCTTGCTTGGGTATATTCTTGCGAGCATAAAATTTGGTAGTCTGCCCATTCAAACTGGTCAAAGTGACTTGTCGTGTTGCGCAGTTTATAGAAACTTGATATTTGGTCAACCAATTCATACCCAATATAATATCCAACTTTTCAGACTCAATGATTATCAGAGAGGTTGGAAAGTAGACTCCGTTGATATTGATTTCCAGATCACGGCAGACCAGATTGCTCTTGATTAAAGATCCCGGGGTTTGTACCAGCATATCTTTGCCCAAAAGCATACAAGGAAATTTGTTTTGGGCAGCAAGACTCCGACAAATAAAAGAATGGGAAGCCCCATAGTCAAATAAAATTACGGCAGGTATGTTATTAACAGAAAACATACCAATGATGACTTCGGGTTTCTCTTGGGCTTCATCGGCTGAGATATGATGCACGTGCCCAGTGAAGTTTTGCTGGGTCGGGCATGACTCCATAAAGTTGACTTGTGGTCTGATTAGGGCATTCGCCTTGTTGTTCTTGGGGCACTGTCTGGCATAATGTCCGTTCTGCCCACAACTGAAGCAAGAATTATTGCGCTGACGCTCCTCATGCATTGGGTTGGTCACGACATTCTTGACTTGAGTGGTGGTCTTGTTAACATTCTGTTGCCAATTTGGCTTGTATTCCACCTGAGTCTGCTGCCAGGTACGAGCCTTTTGCACTGGTTGCCCATCCTTCTTTGGCTCAAACTTACGCTTGTTGTCGTGGTTAACAGGCCTATTATCTGATATATGCTTGTGCTCCCGTTGAGCAATGAAAGCCTTGTTCACCAGAGTTTGGAAATCTGGAAAATCAAGCATACTGAGAGTACACCGGAGTTGCGGATTTAAGCCTCCAAGAAATCTGTCAATCTTCCTTTCTTCGGTGGCCACGTCATAAAGAGAGTAAGGGGCCAGATGATTGAATTTTTGCAAATATTCACCCACAGACTTATTTGCTTGGACGAGTGCGAGAAATTCACACTTCTTAGTCTTCATAACTCCAGTAGGGATATGATATTTCTGGAACTGATCCTTAAACTTTTCCCAGGTGATTTCTTCATCAACAGGCCACATGGCTTTTGCATTTTCCCACAATATGGCAGCTGCGCCTTCAAGGTAATGAGTTGCAAATGGAACTTTATCATTTTCTTCAGTACGAGCAATCTCAAGCTTTTTCTCAATGGTACGCAACCAATCGTCTACATCCAATGGATCAACAATCTGACTGAAACTGGGTGGCTTGGTCCTTTGAAAATCTGACAGCTTTGAGTGATGACCGTTCTGATTTCCATTCTGCCCAACTATAGCTTGCACACTTCTTAATATTTTGATCAGGTCATTGTTCCTTCTTTCCTCGAACATACGCAGAATTTGCTCGGTGGAGGGCGGATTTGGTGGTGGAGGCGGTGGCGGAACGTACGGCTCAGGAGAATGTCCTGCCTGTCGTGCGGAACGACGAACAGGAGTTCCCTCACGAACGTTGCTACTGCTGCCTCCCCGCGTCATCCTATTGTGGATTTTTTTCCAAGACAACGCAATCGAGATGAGAAACATCCAAGAATAAATTTGGGGAAAAGCCAACAACAAATCCCGGAAGAAAACAAAAGAGCGAAGAAAATACGGCGAATAATGTCCCAACATAATTATACATAGACTCATACATGAAAGATAAACAACACGCCAGGTTCAACTACTCTCATACATGCAACGAAACATCATGACTCGTACGACTACATCCGTACATCATTCGGACGACTGCGAATACTCAAAGATACTACTGCTCTGGTGGTGCTGCGGTGTCCTCCCCTGAAGCGGACTCGGATCCTGAACTGACGAGGTTAATGGAAACCTCCGGGTTAAAGGTAACACGACGACGCTGCCTCGAGGGCTCTCCCTCAGGGGCAGGGGTAGGGTGAATCATCGGAGCTACAAGAGTAGCGAGAAGTGAAACCCACTCAGCAGGAGTACTGAGAGGATTCACGGCCGAGACGCCCGTGCTACTCGGAGGAGTAACCGGCGAAATAGGGGAACTAGAACTGGCTGGAATATAAGGAGTAAATCCCAGAGAGGATGGAGTAGTGGCGGATCTAGTAGTGACTAAAGCAGCGGCTAAAGCAGTACGGGCACGAGTCAGCTCTCGAGCCAGCTCGTGGATCATAAGATAGCTAGCAGTGACATAACGAGCAAGGTGGCTAGCAACACTATCAGACTCCGGATCAATGATAGGGAAATGGAAACGACCATTGTTGTGTAGAGAAGGGTAGTAATAGAAACCTGGATGGTTCAGCATTCGGACCTCGTTGTAGCGAAGCTCGACAAGGACCTCGAATGCAGCAAAATGGACAGCCTGAGAAGCGGTGGAGGCGTAACCGCTCCGAGAAGTACGAGTGTAAGAGCTGGAATCGAAACTAGTGCGCAGAGTGACAACTGCGTGATACTCATACACTGAATAAGCTAGACGCTCCCGGTACACACGATAGACTGGGTCATCTCCGAGAGGGTACAGCCGACGCCACACATTGCGAAGGAGGTGCGGTGACGTGTACGGCATCAGCTGCAACTGGCACGGATACGGCACCGGAGCCATCTACACTCACAACCATTAGCAGGTTAGCATAAAAATATAAACCAAATGCATGCAATGCAACAACCAGCTACAATTGCTACCGGCACTCAACTTAAACTCGTATCTAACGTCCAGTTAACACATCATAGTCTAGCGTGGCTTACAGTCAGCGCGGCTGTGATACCAAGCATTGTGGCACCCAGGCTCAGAGCGACCGGTTTACCATGCATTGCCAGCCCAGAGACCATGTCTTCTGGCAACACACAACATCTTGGTACAGAAAACAACCGCTTTATTGATGCTAGCGGATCAGAGTTTATATTACAACCGATGTCGAGGCCAAGCGGCACACCCGGTGCGGCTGAACAATATGTACACTATTTAGTGAACATAAAGGGGGCCTCGATAATAACAACTACGCGGCAGCGGAACAACGTCGTAGCAGAAACTCCATATCACAGGGACACCGATGTGGACACGATCTAGACTCGAGCAGCATTCCTTTCCAACGAGACTTTCCTGAAATCTGGCATGACACGCCAGGTCAGTACATTCAATGTACTTGCAAGCTCACAACGGGCATAATCATAATGGCAAACAATATCATGATAATTAACCAATTAATAATAATGCAACACTATATGTCCAACATGCTGTGATCATGCTCGAACGTCCCTCGGGACGGACTTACCAACCGTGATCATTCTCGGATCACAAACAAACCACCATCGTGGTCTTGACAAGAGTAACTCATGATCCTTACGGCGATCACAACCATGACCAATATTTGGTCCCGAACATCTCGATGGCCTTTCAGCCATCCTCAACAGTGCAAAGTTCATAACTTAGTGTGCAAATTTTATTAAACGTTGACTCATGGTGGGACCTACTACGAGGTGTCCCTGACCGTGGACTCGGCTATCGATAGATTATACACTCTGCAGAGGTAGCACACTGTACCCACACCACGGAAGCCATGGCCTCGCACTCCCATTCAGGTGGACCAACGGCATTCCGACAAAACCCTTCCATTGCCATGACACTCTCCCGGCCACACCGACCCAATCCCCCAACGGGCTAGTCCTGGGTGGCCTCGTGTCTACCAAAGACACAACGACCACCGTCGTGGCCAAAACGATCCCACTCGGGGACCCGGTACCATAATCTCAACAACGGGCACACAAGGTTATGCCTGCTTACCGGGCCAGGGTAAGCATGCCATAACCTTCCCTAGTTGGAGGCACCGACCAGAGGCAATGTCAATGAACCAAATCAAGGCCTTCCCACAAAGGAAAATGTGGTTGCACTGGGAAAAACTTGATTCAGCGGCACCATGACCCAGTCAACAATTTATTCAAGTTGGGTTATATTCAGGTTCAACTTAAAACGAAAATGACCGGTGTCATAGCATGCCATGAAATGCAAAACTACACATGCATCACATATTAACGAAAATGACGGATGTCAACCATATTCACACTAAGCATAAACATCAACAACTTATATTATTTTCCTTGTCAGGGTAACTCACACTTTAACCAAAATATTTTACAGCAAGTTTTATTATTTTCTCACGCAAGAAAGTAACTTCGATAATTTTCTGACATGCGTAGCAAAGATTATCCCACAAACAATTCCTAATTTCTTTACCAACCAAGTTAGGTTCAAACATTCTGTAAGTCAAGTAAAATGGCTAAACAAGTACTTAACAGAATATTTTCTAACAAATTTTTCTATGTTATTTATGCAAGAAAATAACTTTAAGTAATTACTAACATGCATAACAAAATTATTTCTATCATCACCACAAATAGATCTTAGCTTTGCTTTACCAACGAAGCTAGTTTCAACATTCTGTAAATCAAGCATAATAGCTAACAAACACTTAACAGAATATAAATAACACAATAGTTATTTAAATGCATGGATTAATCATTTCATTCAAGTAAGAAAATCATAAATATTGAAATGACACCATGAAAATGTTGTTGTGGCTTGCCTTAGTGCAGATGAGGTTCACAAGCCTTCTGGTGATCCTCAAGACAAGCCTCACCCTCTGAAAATAATTTTAAGCACAAAAAGAAAATATCAAGAACACTTCTGAAAATCACCAGAAATTCTAAACAGCTCAGAAAAATCTCACCTTTGGTGAGCTGCTAGATTTCTTTGCAAAGAACAAAATGCAAAAAAGAATCAATTCATTTGGACTTATGGTTGAAGAGTTATGGCTGTCTGAAGCGTTATGTAAATTTAAATGAATTTGAATAAAAATAAACAAAGTGGGGGGTGACGTCGAAGGCGTAAAGCCCAGGGGCGCCACCACTCGTACCACTTCGCGCGCGTACAGAGTGGCTGACTAGCGGGCCCCACTAGTCAGGTGAGGAGAAGGGGAGAAGGAAACAGAGGGAATCGCGGCTTCGCCGGAGCTATCGCCGGCGATGAGGGCTCCTTCGCCAAAACGAGAGGGAGGGATGGAGAGAGGGGATGGAGGCGCACCTGCCCGTATCCGTAGCGTAGCTAGGTGTGGTCGGACAGCTTCGGGATCGACCTCACATGCGGAGGAAGAACGCGGTGGTCGCCGGAGATGAGGAAGACGGCGAGCAGAGGCAACTCCAGGGGATCCAGGGGGACGGGATGGCATCACCGGAGATAGGCGGAGGCCCTGGAAGGGTCGCCCTAGCCTGGGAGGGGCTGGAGCTACCGAGGCGACCAGAGGGTATCGCCGGCGAGCTCGAGCTCAAGGACGGCGGCCCGCGGCCTGCCCGGCCGGGCTACGGTTTCGTACGTGCTTGTGGGGTGTGTGGGAGTGGTGGATGGTGCTTGAGGAGGCTGGGGGCGGCTCCACTTATAGGCGAGCGGAGAGGGGGGTTCGGGCTCCGCCGGTGGACACCTCTCCATGGCGCCCGGCGACGAGCGGCGTCAGTGAGAGGGGGAGAAGGCGACGCAGCTCACGCGGCGACTGTTGGTGAACGGGGACGAGCACAGGAACGAGGAGAAGGCAACGAGCACAATGCGCCCCGCACTGTTGGGTTGGCCGGACCGTGCCCGTGCTCGTTGCGGCGAGCTCCAGTGTCGGTGAGCGCTAGGGGGGAGTTAATGGCGTTGAGACGAGGATGGTGGCGAAGTTTGGCATGCTCGGGCAGACAGGGGAAGCGAGCACGCGCGAACAAAGCGCTCGGCGGCACTCAGAGCACGTCGACACGCAGGCATGGGATGGTGGACACGCGTGGTAACCGCGCGAACTCTTCCCTCAGGCCAGCCTACGTCCAAAAATCATGTCTGGCATGTTGTTCATGGTGGTTTTGAAGTTTACGACGCTTCGGTTTGAATCCAGGTGTAGTAGAGGAGTTTTTACATGCCAAGTAAGTTTCTGGTCAGTAACTTTGAGAAGTTACTGAGGTCAAACGGCTGGGAGTTGGGGGTTGTGCTTTGGAGGTTAGCCATGATCTACTAAGGTGAAGATGCACAAGAAAACCCAGGCACAATGGAGCAAGTAAAATGGTAGTTGCTGTAGAAACCACCATTTCTGTCCAGAACAGAAAATATTTTCTGTAGCAAAAATATTCCAAAAAGTGATGAAATATTTTTGCTCAGGAAGGTGCCCTAGGTTTCAAAGAATATTTGTGAATTATCTCAGATTTTTCTGGGCCATAAAAATTGGGGTTGCTTTGGAGCATATTGAACTAGCTAGGGTTTTTGAGAAAAAAATGAACAGTGATGTGACCCCAAGCGGCATTGTTGATCATGCACAACAACGCCCGCACGACAAGACGCATGTTGATAAAGTCCAAGACAATCAGGCACCGCTCCCGCCACGCAACCCAGCTGCCACGCTCATTGTGCAGTAGCAAGATCGCAATGGCACTCTTGCTGGCTCTACCAGGAGTCGAGCGATGTCGTGTTCTTCGCGCTCCAACATGCCTACAACGGTGACAGAGGTGATGGCGCGGGCCCAAATGTTGTTGGATTTTCCTTCGATGGCCGACAAAATGGATGAGCGGAGGACCTCCATCCGTAGCTTGATCAAGTTTGCTGATGTGGATAGATCTCAATTAGCGGAACCTTCGCGGCGCCCGCCAACCATACCAGCAGTTCAGACTGATGGTCATGTGGCGGGTGGTGTACCCACGGTGCAATCACCTTCGCGGCTGCCACAATGGACCCAACGAACTACCGAGCCTGACGACGTGTCGATGGCCTCTTCAGATCCGCAAACACAACAAGATCAGCGGCAGGTACTGCTGGATAGGCGAGTAGAGGACGCTCGCACCACCATTCAATGATGCCAAGAGGCGCACCACCAATCAAACGAGCGCAATGGTCCAGTCGTCGACGAGCCAGCGCCCGTTGTTGGCGTGTACCTTCCCTACGAGGTTGGTTGCCCTGCTTTCACATGTGAGCTGTGGAAAGTCCGTTGGCCATCCGTCCGTGCATTCAAGCCCGAAGTACCAGAAAAGTATGATGGCAAGTTAAACTTGGTAGAATTCCTAGGCATTTACACGATCGCTGTGCAAGCTGCCGGGGGAAGAGATGAGAAAATCCTAGCCAACTATTTCCCATTGGTACTCAAGACCAATGTGAGATCTTGGTTGATGAACTTGCCTGAAAACTCCATTTCATCGTGGTCAGATCTATGCAATGAGTTCATTGGTGCCTTTGCCGGAGGGCAGAAAAGCCCCAGATTGTCCAGTGACTTGCAAGTGATCCCACAAAAGGAGGGAGAAGATCTGCGCAAGTACATCCAGAGATCCAGCTGTGTACACCGCAGCATATCGTATGTGCATCGTGAGGCTATGATTGCCACGTTCCATACGAATGTGCGCAATCGCAAGATGCGGGAAAATAGGCATATACGGTTGCTGAAGACCATCACGAGCTCTACACATTGGCGGATAAATGTGTGCACGCTAAAGAAGGGAGAAGGCTTCCCGGGGAAGATGCCGGCGTTGAAGTCGATGCTGATGACGACGATGCCACCACCCCGAAGAAGAAAGGTCGAAGGCACAAGATAAAGCGAAAGGGAAAGTTAGGCCGTAGAGGGATTCGACAAGTCCAACCCCACCAAGAAAACCAAGACGGAAGGCTCCGACAAGGAAGCAACTGCATGTGTAGATTGCTAGGTAGCTGCAGCAGGTGAGAAGGCCGGCAAATCTGACAGGCTGTACTGCAAGATTCACCGTACCAAGGGTCACGACCTCCAAGAGTGCCATCAAGTCAAATAGCTGGTTGAGAAACAGAAAGCTGAATACGAGAAGCGGGACAAGGAGAAAGGCCAGGATGGTACAAGCGGTTCGGGCAAGAAGGGTCGTGGCGGCTGAGGAGGGCGCCGCTGCAATGCCAACCAGAGGAAGGAAAAGCCCGCTAGAGGTAGAGAAAAGAAAGAAGAGGACGAAGAGAGCGAGGAGGAACATGATGACGAGTCTAGTGAACATAAATTCCAGAAGGCAACAGAGGCCATGTGTGCATTGACGGAGGTGCATCTTTGCACTACTCTCACCGCCAGCTCAAGTAGTGGGCGCGTGAGGTCAATGCAGCGTAGCTAGCAGCAAACGCTCAGAAGCCCCTCAAGTGGTCCCGCACGCCTATTATTTTTGATGTCGAGGACCACCCTAATCGCACAACTGCGGTCGGGTGTTTGCCATTGTTGGTTTCGCCAACAATACACAACCTCAAAGTCACGAAAATACTAGTTGACAGTGGGGCTGGCTTGAAGTTGATCTCCCCTGAGGTGATCAAGTGGATGCAAATTCCTTATGAAGAGCTCAAGAAAATCGAGACGTTACAAGGAACTAACCCGGGGAGGAGCCAACCTAAGGGGAAGATCACACTACTGGTGACGTTTGGCGGGGAACTAAATTACAGAACAGAGAAAATCGTGTTTGATGTTGTTAAGATCCCCTTGCTGTTCAGTGGAATTGGTCGCCCAGCCTTGGCTAAGTTCATGGTGGCATTTCACTATGCCTACAACACGCTGAAGATGTCAGGGTCTATGGGTGTCATCTCCATCAACTCTGATAAGAAGGATGCAGTCATGTGTGTCGATAAGATTTACAGAGATGCGGTTGCAGTGGAGGCTATCAAGGCTACAGCTCCCGCCAAGGACAAGAAGAGCAAGAAACCCGGCAAGATATCTAGCGAGGCTTCCGGGAAGCATGCCTCCTCAGAGTGCTGCGCACCCGTTGAATAATTGCCAGAAAGCTCTGTCGGCAACAGATCCAAGGCCACTCCACCTACGACAAAGATTTTGCCGGCAAGGGAGGACGACACTAGCGGTACCTTCACCGTCGGTTCCACCCTTGACAGTAAATAGGAAAGCGTGCTCATTTCCTTCCTACGGGCGAATGTAGATGTGTTTGCATGGCAACCTTCTAACATCGCCGGTGTTCCCAGGGAGGTAATTGAGCACCACCTTGCTGCCTGTCCCCATGCTCGGCCTATCAAGCAGAAGGTCAGGAAGCAAGCTTTGGAACGGCAACAGTTCATAGTAGGGGAAATCAAGAAACTTGAGGCAGCAGGCCTAGTCAGGGGAGTGCTCCATCCAACTTGGTTGGCGAATCCGGTTGTCGTGCGCAAGGCAGATGGGAAGTGGAGACTTTGTATTGATTATGTGGATCTTAATAAAGCATGTCCGAAGGATCCTTTCCCCTTGCCGCACAGCGATCAGATTGTAGACTCCACTGCCGGCTGCGATTTGCTTTTGTTCCTTGATGCATACTCCGGGTAGCATCAGATATTCATGTCCAGGGAAGATGAGGAGAAAACCGCATTCATTACTCCATGTAGCACGTAATACTTTGTACATATGCCTTTCGGACTAAAGAGTGCCGGTTCAACGTTTGCAATAGTAGTCCAGATTGGTTTTGAGCCGCAGCTGCATAGAAATGTAGAAGTTCATATGGATGATATAGTGGTCAAAACCAAGGATGGATCGACCCTCATTTAAGATCTGGAAGAGACATTTGTGAATTTACGTAAAATCAACATGAATCTCAACCCTGAGAAGTGCATGTTTGGTGTTCCATCCGGCAAACTTCTCGGGTTCTTTGTGTCTCAGTGTGGGATCAAAGCAAACCCCGACAAGATCAAGGCTATTGAGCAGATTCAAGCACCCAAGTCCGTCAAGGATGTGCGACGTCATGTCGGTTGTGTTGCAGCTTTGAGTAGGTTCATTTCAAGGTCTGCTGAGCGCGCCCTGCCATCTTTCAAGATACTGAAAAAGCCAGGTCTAGTAAAATGGACTTCGGAAGCGGAGGATGCGCTGCAAGATCTGAAAAGGTACCTATCTTCCGCGCCAACCTTAGTCGCGCCTAAGCCACAAGAACCGTTGCTACTATATTTAGGAGCGACGAATCAAGTGGTCAGTGCTACGCTGGTTGCACAGAGAGAAGCCAACGACGATGAAACAACAGCGGCAAGCCTATCCCACTACAAGCCATAATCCTTCCCAGCAGATCCTGACACCGGCCAGGCAAAAATGGCATGAACAAGAGAAGTTGATCGACAGATAGTGCCAAAGAAAAAGATGGTGCAGCGGCCAGTATACTTCGTTAGTTCTCTCTTGTAGGGGCTAGATCAAGGTACTCTAGTGTGTAGAAGCTGCTTTTTGGCCTCCTCATGGACTCGAGAAAGCCGCGCCATTACTTCCAAGCACATGAGATCACTTTCGTCACTCGCTTCCCGTTGCAGCGTATTCTGAGGAATCCTGAGACAACTGGCAGGATAGGAGAGTGGGCATTGGAGTTGTAGAGTTTTGCGCTCAAATTTGAGAGTACCTCAACCATCCAGAGTAGAACCTTGGTGGAATTCATTGCGGAATGGACGCTGACAAAAGATGATAAGATTCAGGAATCAACTCTCCCAGGTAGAGAAACTGAGAAAGATTGGATCATGTACTTTGACGGTGCCTTCTCATTGCAAGGCGCCGATGCTGGAGTGCTGCTTGTCGCACCCACCGGAGAACACCTCAAGTACGTGGTTCAAATGCATTTCCCCGGGGAGGAAGCTAGCAACAACACTATAGAGTATGAAGGACTGCTTGCCAGCCTCAGAATTGCGGTGGAGTTGGGAATTAGAAAGTTGATCATCTGTGGAGATTCACAACTAGTGGTAAAGCAAGTAAACAAAGATTATCAAGCCCATTGATGGAAGCATACATAGATGAAGTGAGGAAATTGGAGGAACAGTTTGACAGTTGGTAAATAGAGCATATTCCCCGTGCGGAGGACAGCGTTGCTGATCAACTGTCAAAGTGTGCTGCCCAAAAGCTACCCGTGGAACCGGGAACTATTGTACTCCATTTGAACCAACCATTAGTTACTCCATCAACGAGAGCCAAAAAGAGAAGAAACCTGAACACTGGCAAATATCTTCCGGCAGAGCTCCCGGAGCCGCCAACAAGAACATTGCTGGAGATAGCGATACACTTGCTAGTGAGCAGCGGCCTCAAGCAGAGTCTTAGATTCTTGTCCTTGAGGTTAGCGCTCCTGTAGCCGAAGAGATGCCTTTAGTCCTTGTCGTCGAGCCACTAGCTTCGGCATGGGCACAACACATAGTTCAGTTTCTCCAAACCAGATAACTTCCCGATGAACAAGAGCAAGCTGAGAAAGTAGGCCACAATCAAGTATGTATCAGTTTGTGGACAACAATCTGCACAAAAAAGACCTAACAGAGTGAAATTAAAGTGCATTTGCTGGGAAGATGGACTAAAATTGTTGGCAGAAATACATGGAGGCATATGTGGCTCTCACATAGGATTAAGAGCCCTTGTTGGGAAAGCTTTTCGAAAAGGTTTTATTGGCCCACAGCCCTCCAGGATGCAACTGAGCTAGTAACAAGATGTGAAGCATGCCAGTTCCATTCAAAGAGCATACACCAACCAACACAAGTTCTCTAGACAATCCATCTCTCCTGGCCTTTTTCGGTCTGGGGTATCGATATCTTGGGCCCCTTCCCCGTGCTACCGGGGACTTTGAGTTCTTGTACGTTGCCATCGACAAGTTCACAAAGTGGCCTGAAGTAGAGCCAGTGAGAAAGGTGACGACATAGTCAGCTGTCAAGTTCTTCAAAGGACTAGTTTGCCATTTTGGGGTCCCAAATAGAATCATCACCGACAACGACACATAGTTCACGAGCTGCGCCTTCACGCAATACATCCAAAACCTTGGAAGCAAGGTTTGCTTTGCTTCTGTTGCTCATCCCAGGAGCAATGGGAAAGCAGAAAGTACAAATGTAGAAGTGTTGCGCGGTCTCAAGACAAGAACGTTTGACAAGCTGAACAAGTGCAGGAGGCACTGGATTGATGAGTTGACGGCGGTTCTTTGGTCACTCCGAACGACACCAAATCGAGCCACTGGTCAAACACCCTTCTCCCTAGTCTATGGTGCAGAAGTGGTACTACCCACGGAACTCATATACGGGTCACCTCGAGTACTTGCCTACGACGAAGTAGAGCAATAGCAGATCCGGCATGACGACGCCATGCTCCTTGAGGAAGATCGTCTTCGGGCAGGTGTGCGAGCTGCATGCTACCAGCAAGCCTTGTGCCGCTATCATGGCCAAACGGTCCATGCCCGAAGCCTTGAGGAAGGCGACCTTGTATTTCAATGTGTTCAGTCCGCCAAGGGAACAAACAAGTTGACGCCAAAGTGGGAGAGCCCGTATCGGGTAATACGAGTCACCAGACCTGGCACAGTCCGTCTGGAGACCAAAGATGGCATTCGTGTGGAAAACTCATGGAACATCGAGCATCTTCGTAAGTTCTACCCATAAGGCGCCGTTGTCGGGCCTTGTCCCGGCAACCCCTTTTGTATAAGCATAGTCTCAAAGACTTGTAACCCTTTGTACAAAACCAGGCGCAGACCCTATGCATATGTGAATAAAGCTAAGTGCGTATTTACTTATGTACTAATGCATAGTATGATGTGATTATGCTTGCTTAAATGAAATGTCTAACGTACCGCCAACGTCTCCACACTACCCCTTTTCTCTTCTTTCTTTTTCTACAAAGGCAGAAGGATTCCCCACATGCATGTTTCCTCGGGGAGGATCATGGAGTACCACCACTTAGGACGGCGTTTGACGTTCATTTCATTTCATATGATAAGAAGTACAACAAAGAAAGATAAGTTTCTTTGTTGCATTTGGAATTTTTCCTTGTTTCAGATCTACGCATGTATGAAAAACCTGCGCGTGTGGGAACCTTGTTGTGTTTCATTCGCGATCTTATCCTTGCCTCGAGTCCGCTCGGCGGGATTGTTTGCAGCTGCATCGGGACTGACAAAGTTGCCTAGCCGAGTACCATACTTATAGTAGGTTAGTAAGGAACAGTCCTTCGAAGCGCCCACGACAAGTATGCGCCCCGACAAGTTTCCCAACTGCGTAGGGACTTAATTCATACACGAATATATACGGACAAGGGAAATAGTACATATTTATTTGAGCATGATAAATATTACATGTTTGTTAAGGAAAAGTGCTTGGTAATGTTCCTTCTAGCCCTTTCTTTCCAGGGTTTACATGAAGTGCAACCGAGGGCAAAATGGGCGCCTAGGCGAAGCGCTCCCGGCAAGCCATCTTGCCTGTCTCCAGCTGCAGATGATGGTGCTGCCAGTGCTCAGGTGGCGATCATGGTGCTGCCAGCGTTTAGCTGGAGTCCAAGTCGTCGTCTTTGGACTTGACGCTCGGGGACTCGCCTTCGTCGTCTTCACCATCGGCCTCCTCCTTGTTGTTGTCGCTCGAGGAGGAGCTTTCACCGTTGCTCGAGCTCCTCGTGCAACACTCTAGGCGAGCACGCAAAGTCTCTAAGAACGTATCAGACTCCACCAACTTGGACTGGAGGAGGTGCCCCTCCGCCAAGTAGTGGGCACGAGCGAAGGATTTCCACCCTCGGGTGAGGTACATGACGCCGTTGGCGGGAAACTCAATGTTCACCCACACGGCGCCATTGAGGCAGTCGTTTGCACGCAGCCATAGGCCAAGCGGCTTGTCGCCCACCATTACCCTCGCGAAGGGGCGAGGAAGCGGTAGCCGGCTACATGGTGGGTTGCGTAGCTCCACGACAAACTCAAACGCAGTATTTCCCGTATGGCCCTCCGCCGGGGGCGGACCAGCTGGAGGAGGAATAACCAGCCCCCCGGTCCGGCCTCCCCGGCCATGAGCCCCGCATCGACCACGACCTCGTCCTACAGCTTTGCCCCGCGCACTAGAGCCGGCCTTTGCGACCGCAGCCGAGTCGAGGAGTGTTGCCAAGGAAATGCTCTCGCTGCAACGATAGAACCTGGGGCCCGGCCTGCTCCTCTCGCCATGGTGGTGGCAGTTGCCGAAAGAATGGAGAAGGAAGGGGTGGATGAGCATCGCCTCCCGCAGTTCCCCTTCTTTTATAGGGGGGAGCGGGGGATGGCTCTCCACTATCCTAGGGCAACCGCCCCATTTCACCAATCCCACGCCCTACCCCCCTGATGAGTGCACTACTCCATCAGCCGCCCAGTCTCACCAATCCGGTGTTCTGGCTCCATTATTCAAGACATGACAGCCACGACCACCCTTATGCGCCAATCCCACATCTTGCGCTTAACCCGCGTCATGAGGGGAGGGGGCTGCAATAAAGGGAGGGAGTGATGGAAGAAATGGTAGTTACTTCAAGCCACGCGTGATCGTGGGCCTACCCAGGCTGAACCCGGTGGCGACCCACATATATACACACCCCTGGTTTCTGGCACAGGCAGCGAAGCCCAAACAATAAGGGTACCAGAAGGAAAACTGGGGGCTATCTTGAAGATCATGTTAATGAAGAAGCAAAGAAGATTCCAAAGCACAAACATATCTCTAGCAAGGTCAGCGCCGCTCGTCTGTGCATTGTTTGGGCCTTGCTTAATGATGTCCGACAGCACGTGTGGCCTAGGCCCGGGGGCTCCTGACAGTGTATTAAACATGGGTGTGTAATACCCTGACTTATGCACATACGAGTAGCAGGTCCTCCACCAGATCAAAGTTTTCACTTAAGATTCCAAGAACAAAAGACACCTCTTTGATAGATCAAGAAGCACATCAAGAAGACCAAAACAAGCTACAAGATGAAGGACTAGAAGTGACCCCTGTCGGCAAGGTGAAGACCCGGCAAGCCCCATGGCTAGTGAAACCCCCGCCAATGTCCGTTGCTCTACCTCACCGGCTAGCTGGTCACTGACCGATCAGGTGTCGAGCCCGCAGGCAGCAAGGTGGAGTTCACTGGCACATGTCGGCGTGCTAGAGAGAAGATAACCTTTATCGACACCCGTCCTAATGGCATGTCAAGCTAATAGGAGTTATCTAGGTAAGCGGTGCTGCATCCTTGCCGTGGCTTCTCCTCCTTACGACACCTAGCAATGCATTTAATACTTTTTGTCCTAACTAGCAGAGTTAGGTATGATATCACTGTTGCTATCTAATCACCTTGTAGTGACCCTTTTGCCACTGTGGTAAACCCTTGAGCTATAAAAGGAGGGCCAAGGCAACCTTTACAAGGGTTCGAACCCATTCCAACTCTAGGCGCGCCTACTCATATGCCTTCTCCTTGCGCCTTGCCGAGGAAGAGCGCTCCGTGTACTTGTGCTCAACAACACCATCAATACACCAAAAGCAGGAGTAGGGTTTTACGCTTCTAAGCGGCCCGAACATGGGTAAATCTTGTTGCGTCCTCTATTGTTCCTACTCTTTGAGTCGAGTGCAATTCCCTCGCCGAACCACAAAGGGGCCTAGCCGTCCCGTAGATAGTCGACCCGCGCCGGCAACTGCGTCGTCCTCAGGCTTGTATTCCCACATTGGGAGTGCTCAGGCTTGAAGCGGAAGGACCCGACGATAGAGCATCACGTGGACTACATCCACTAGGCTAATTGCCTCGTCGACCACGGCCTTGAGTTTGCGTTGAAGCACTTTAACCTCCCTCGGGTCCCCCCAGTCGAGGTTCTTGGTCGTCGACGAGGCTAGCCTCGTCGGCGGGTTTGCTGAAAAGGGGGAACGCCCTTCGTGGCCCCTAGTAGAGGGATCTTCAATGTAAAACCAATGTTGTTCCTAGGACTCGCTGTTTTGGCAAAGGACCTCTCGGGATAAACTATGTTTGTAAGGCAGCTAATCGTAGCCCCTCCGCACTGCGCGAGTTCATGACCAACACAGTACGTCTTGCTGCAGAACACCTTCAAACATAGCCTGAAGTGGGGCTCGATGTGAAGGAAGGCTTCACAAAAGATTATGAAAGAGGCAATATGTCACAGCCCTAGCTTCATCTTCGGTTGTGGACTAGTCTTGTGTTGCATCATACTTAAGTTTCAATTAAACTTGAAATGGGGAATGATCAAACCCTAGCACTTTGAAATCCAAATAGGTCCAGCTTTAAAAAAATGCATTCAATGAACCCAAAATGCCTTCATCAATGTTTGATAATTTTGGCAAGGCTTTGATTCCAAACCAAAAATAGTGAACATTTTTGGGGAATATTTTGGATCATTGGATTAAATCATAAAGTATTTGAATTGGGGCATTTAAATGCTATTAATATTTTAAATGCTCTAATAACTCTAAAACTAGTTGAGGGCTGTTGGGAATAATCTCAACAGTGCCCACAAATATTTTCAGGAGTTTTGAAAATGGTTTAGTATTTTTGCTAAATCAAAAACAGAATAAAAGAAATAGAAAAACTGAAACAAAAGGAAAAGAGAGAGAGAAAGGAAACCTACCTGGGCTTACCTCCTGTGCAGCCCACCTGGCCAGTCCACTTGGCGGCCCAGGCCACCGCAGCCGCCACCGTCTTCAACCTCCTGCAAGTAGGCAGGAGGGTGTGTGCCCGACGCGCGCGCGCACGCGCCGGCCACCTCCTGCTTGCCTGCTCGCCGCTGGACTCCCCCGAGGGCGCCACGCACCCCCCTCGACCCTCCGCACCTCCTCCCTTCTCGCAGCTCTCTCCCCTCCCCTCTCTGCTCTCTTCCCGAGCGCAGCCGTCGCCGCCGTTCTTCATAGCCGCAGCCACCGCCTTCCCCTCGCCCCCTCGACATGTCCACGAGCTCCGCCTCCGTCGTCTATGCCTCCTTGACGACCCACGCGACGCCGGACGCCCCCGAACGCTCTTCCCGTCATCGTCTTCAACCTCGGGAAGCCGAGATCGCCATGGACGTGCCGTCTGCTCCCAGCCTTCCCCGAGCCCGCTTCGACGCCCCCTGCACTCTCCGTGAGCTCCTTCCCCAAACCCCCCCTCTTCTGCGCTTCGTTTTCACGCCATAGCCGTTGTTCCGCCGGAGACCGACCCGCGCCACCGCCAAACTTCTCGCCGCCGTCGCCACAGCCACCGCAGCTCGTGCCCGAGCACACCATCATGCTCAGCACGATCTCATGAGACCGTAGACACCCACAACGCCTCCTCCCGTGCTCTGTAGCGCCACCCCGAGGATGCCCGAGCTGCTGCCGCCGCTGAACCTCGTCGCCGGCCACTTTTCCGACCACCCCAGCACCTACCGCTGCCACCACTCGATGTGCGCCACTGCGTGCATTCAAACGCAACAGACCATGGCCAAAATGATGCCCTGTGGCTCATTTCCGAGCCCCTCCGCCGCGCCTGTCGTCGCCGGCGTCGAGCCGCCGGCGAGTTGACCTCGTTTGACATGGGGTTTGACTCCCCTGGGTCAACGAGAGGTGGGCCCAGAGCCCTGCTAATTTTAGCTTAGTGCTAATTAACTTTTGGTTAACCCACTAAGTGCTACCTCTTGAGCACTGCGTTGGTTTTCCCTTGAAGAGGAAAGGGTGATGCAGCAAAGTAGCGTAAGTATTTCCCTCAGTTTTTGAGAACCAAGGTATCAATCCAATAGGAGGCTACGCACGAGTCCCTCGCACCTACACAAAACAAATAAATCCTCGCAACCAACGCGATAAGGGGTTGTCAATCCCTACACGGTCACTTACGAGAGTGAGATCTGATAGATATGATAGGATAATATTTTTGGTATTTTTATGATAAAGATGCAAAGTAAAATAAAAGGCAAAGGAAATAACTAAGTGTTGGAAGATTAATATGATGGAGATAGACCCGGGGGCCATAGGTTTCACTAGTGGCTTCTCTCAAGAGCATAAGTATTTTACGGTGGGTGAACAAATTACTGTTGAGCAATTGACAGAATTGAGCATAGTTATGAGAATATCTAGGTATGATCATGTATATAGGCATCACGTCCGAGACAAGTAGACCGACTCCTGCCTGCATCTACTACTATTACTCCACACATCGACCGCTATCCAGCATGCATCTAGAGTATTAAGTTCATAAGAACAGAGTAACGCCTTAAGCAAGATGACATGATGTAGAGGGATAAATTCATGCAATATGATAAAAAAAACCATCTTGTTATCCTCGATGGCAAAAATACAATACGTGCCTTGCTGCCCCTACTGTCACTGGGAAATGACACCGCAAGACTGAACCCAAAGCTAAGCACTTCTGCCATTGCAAGAAAGATCAATCTAGTAGGCCAAACCAAACTGATAATTCGAAGAGACTTGCAAAGATAACCAATCATACATAAAAGAATTCAGAAGATTCAAATATTGTTCATAGATAAACTTGATCATAAACCCACAATTCATCGGTCTCAACAAACACACCGCAAAAGAAGATAACATCGAATAGATCAACACGAGAGAGGGGGAGAACATTGTATTGAGATCCAAAAAGAGAGAAGAAGCCATCTAGCTAATAACTATGGACCCGAAGGTCTGAGGTAAACTACTCACACTTCATCGGAGAGGCTATGGTGTTGATGTAGAAGCCCTCCGTGATCGATGCCCCTTCCGGCGGAGCTCCGGAACAGGCCCCAAGATGGGATCTATTGGGTACAGAAGGTTGCGGCGGTGGAATTAGGTTTTGGCTCCCTATCTGATCGTTTGGGGGTACGTAGGTATATATAGGAGGAAGGAGTAAGTCGGTGGAGCAATGTGGGGCCCACGAGGGTGGAGGGCGCGCCCAGGGGGTAGGCGCGCCCCCTACCTCGTGGCTTCCTGGAAGCTTCCTTGACGTAGGGTCCAAGTCTCCTAGATCATGTTCGTTCCGAAAATCACGTTCCCGAAGGTTTCATTCCGTTTGGACTCCGTTTGATATTCTTTTTCTGCGAAACTCTGAAATAGGCAAAAAACAGCAATTCTGGGCTGGGCCTTCGGTTAATAGGTTAGTCCCAAAAATAATATAAAAGTGAATAATAAAGCCCAATAATGTCCAAAACAGAAGATAATATAGCATGGAGCAATCAAAAATTATAGATACGTTGGAGATGTATCAAGCATCCCCAAGCTTAATTCCTGCTCGTCCTCGAGTAGGTAAATGATAAAAACAGAATTTTTGATGTGGAATGCTACTAGGCATAATTTCAATGTAATTCTTCTTAATTGTGGTATGAATATTCAGATCCGAAAGATTCAAGATAAAAGTTCAATATTGACATAGAAATAATAATACTTCAAGCATACTAACTAAGCAATTATGTCCTCTCAAAATAACATGGCCAAAGGAAGTTCATCCCTACAAAATCATATAGTTTAGCCATGCTCCATTTTCGTCACACACGAATGCTCTCATCATGCACAACCCCGATGACAAGCCAAGCAATTGTTTCATACTTTAGTAATCTCAAACTTTATAAACCTTCACGCAATACATGAGCGTCAGCCATGGATATAGCACTATGGGTGGAATAGAGTATGATGATGGGGGTTATGTGGAGAAGACAAAAAAGGAGAAAGTCTCACATCAACGAGGCTAATCATTTAGCTATGGAGATGCCCATCGATTGATGTTAATGCAAGGAGTAGGGATTGCCATGCAACGGATGCACTAGAGCTATAAATGTATGAAAGCTCAACAAAAGAAACTAAGTGGGTGTGGATCCAACTTGCTTGCTCACGAAGACCTAGGGCACTTGAGGAGGCCCATTGTTGGAATATACAAGCCAAGTTCTATAATGAAAAATTCCCACTAGTATATGAAAGTGATAAAACAAGAGACTCTCTATCATGAAGATTATGGTGCTACTTTGAAGCACAAGTGTGGAAAAAAAGGATAGTAGCATTGTCCCTTATTATTATTTTTGGGCCTTCCTTTTTTTTATTTGGCCTTTCTCTTTTGTTGGGACAATGCTCTATTAAATGATGATCGTCACACTTCTATTTATTTACAACTAAATGATTACAACTCGATACTAGAACAAGGTATGACTATATATGAATGCCTCCGGTGGTGTACCGGGATATGCAATGAACCAAGAGTGACATGTATGAAAGAATTATGAACGGTGGCTTTGCCACAAATACTATGTCAACTACATGATCATGCAAAGCAATATGACAATGATGAACGTGTCATGATAAACGGGATGGTGGAAAGTTGCATGGCAATATATCTCGGAATGGCTATGGAAATGCCATAATAGGTAGGTATGGTGGCTGTTTTGAGGAAGATATAAGGAGGTTTATGTGTGAAAGAGCGTATCATATCACGGGGTTTGGATGCACCGGCGAAGTTTGCACCAACTCTCAATGTGAGAAAGGGCAATGCACGGTACCGAAGAGGCTAGCAATGATGGAAAGGTGAGGGTGCGTATAATCCATGGACTCAACATTAGTCATAAAGAACTCACATACTTATTGCAAAAATCTACAAGTCATCAAAAACCAAGCACTACGCGCATGCTCCTAGGGGGATAGATTGGTAGGAAAAGACCATCGCTCGTCCCCGACTGCCACTCATAAGGAGGACAATCAAAGAACACCTCATGTTTCAAATTTGTTACATAACGTTTACCATACATGCATGCTACGGGACTTGCAAACTTCAACACAAGTATTTCTCGAATTCACAACTACTCAACTAGCACAACTTTAATATCACTATCTCCATATCTCAAAACAATCATCAAGCATCAAACTTCTCTTAGTATTCAAAACAGTCATAAGAAAGTTTTTACTAATCTTGAATACCTAGCATATTAGAATTATTTAAGCAAATTAGCATGCTATTTAAGACTCTCAAAATAAACTAAGTGAAGCATGAGAGACCAATAGTTTCTATAAAACAAATCCACCACCGTGCTCTAAAAGATATAAGTGAAGTACTAGAGCAAAACTATATAACTCAAAAGATATAAGTGAAGCACATAGATTATTCTAATAATTTCCGAATCATGTGTGTCTCTCTCAAAAGGTGTGTACAGCAAGAATGATTGTGGTAAACTAAAAAGCAAAGACTCAAATCATACAAGACGCTCCAAGCAAAACACATATCATGTGGTGAATAAAAATATAGCTCCAAGTAAAGTTACCGATGGAAGTAGACGAAAGAGGGGATGCCTTCCGGGGCATCCCCAAGCTTTGGCTTTTTGGTGTCCTTAGATTATCTTGGGGGTGCCGTGGGCATCCCCAAGCTTAGGCTCTTGCTACTCCTTATTTCATAATCCATCAAATCTTTCACCCAAAACTTGAAAACTTCACAACACAAAACTCAGCAGAAAATCTCGTGAGCTCCGTTAGCGAAAGAAAACAAAAGATCACTTCAAGGTACTGTAATGAACTCATTATTTATTTATATTGGTGTTAAACCTACTGTATTCCAACTTCTCTATGGTTTATAAACTATTTTACTAGCCATAGATTCATCAAAATAAGCAAACAACACACGAAAAACAGAATCTGTCAAAAACAGAACAGTCTGTAGTAATCTGTAACTAACGCAAACTTCTCGAACTCCAAAAAATCAGCCAAAATAGGAAGACCTAGACAATTTGTTTATTGATCAGCAGAAATTGGAATCGATATTTTATCACATTCTGGTGATTTTTAACAATTGTTTTCTTGAACAGAAAGTTTCTGGAAATTTCTGCAAGATCAAATAATGATCATCCAAGAAAATCCTATAGGTTTAACTTGGCACAAATACTAATTTATTATATATAAAAAGCGCTTTATGGGATCATTAGAAAAATATAAATATCATAGAAATTACCACAATAATTAGAAACATCTGACCGTTTATTTAACTGACTAAAATTATATAGCCATTAGATTAGACTTAAGTGAAAAAATTACCCACCATTGCCATTATAATAAAGAAGAAAACGTTTCACCATATTCTTAGATAATTACAAAAAAAAACATGGGATTAATGGGTAACCAATCGTTTTGTCAAAATTGTATTGCAAAGAGAGGCACTGCTCACGTCCAGGCGCAAGGGTTTCTCCGGCGGCTCAGGTTCTCACATCGATGGGGTTGCGCCCAGAACCCTGGATCAATTCTCCGATGACTTATGTGCTGATAAGTGAGGTACGTACATGTATTTCATCTTTCCTTACTCCACCGATTGTAATTATTGGTGCCGTTATTTTCCAGATCCCCATGATGTTGTTGACGATGTGATAAATAGGATGATCCAGTACAGCCTCTCCTTAATCCTTTTATATCTACTTTTCATGCCGTCCTAGATCCATCCAACTCTGTAACCGATCTTTAAAAAGGGCGACCAACCCAATCCAGGCTCTCTCCTAATCTCTTTCTTTTTTAGCCTTCTAATTGCCTCAGATTTTAGGTTCTGACCATGCATCAATCAAGCTTCTATTTTCGGTCAATTAATGAATCATTCTCATGATGGTAGATGTAGCGGACGATGGGGTGTATTTGCTGGACTCAAGCCGATCTCACATCCGCCAAGGAAGTGCAGGCTACCGCGGATTGGTGGTACAATGATTTATGCTCCATTCATCAACTATTAAATTCATCACTGAACCAGTACGATTGGAGTGGTCTTTTCGGTTGCTTGGAAGAAAGCTCAGTAGTCTAACCACAAGATTTGAAATTTCAGGTGCGTGTATGTATCCAGTCAAACGTGTTATCAAGTATGAATATTGTTAGCTAAATTATAGGGTAGCTAGCTCGCCCAGAATCAAAGTAGAAGATCAGATAACAGCTGTGTGGGGGCTGCTATAATCGAAGTCTTGAATAGAGGAAGACAAAAGAAGTTGCAGCATATACATGCAGTGCAATCTACAAACACGCACACATATACATTAGCACTGCAGTAGCTCACGTACACTACAAGTTTGAAGGTGATTGCTTGGAGTTACAAAGAAACAGTGCATGCCCATACAACCTGACTATATGGAGCTGCACAAACCGTGCACAACTAGCTTCCCTCCGCCTAAAAGCTATCAGACGGCAGATTGTTCCTCTCAACTTCTTGCCTTACCAAGGAACTTGCTGCCACTTACTTCTCTACAGAAACCATGCCTACGTACTAGATATTTCTTGGCATTCAATTCACTGGTATTGGTAAGTTGCACTTGCAAACATGCAGTAGTAAAAACATTTTCTTCAGATAAGTAAAATTGATTAGCATATGAGATTTGTAGTGCGTGATACTCATGATTTTTCCCTTGCACTTTACAAAAGTATATGTAGTTTGCACAGAATTTTTTTATAAATGCAGGAGGTTGAAAGAGTAAACACACCTGCAGTATAAGAAAATTTGTGCAGTAAAGATCCGTGTAATTCTCCATAAAAAAATTGTCTTGAAAGTACAATGCTTGATATCTACATTTTGCTGGATAGGATCCTACCAGGACAACTTTCAAGCACCATCAACTGCATTATGTTTTGTTTACAGACATTTTGCGCTGATTCTGAATATTTTATTCAGAAATGGGGGCTTTACGTGCTTTACACATTAAGGCTGAATAAATTTGTCCATAAGGTCCGTTACAGACTCCTGTTTTTATAAGTGGGACCCCCTGACTATCATAGTTAATGTAATAATAGTTGTCATGATGTTTAATGATCATCCTTAGGAACTAGATCCTTCTTTAGGCATGAAATACGTTAATGCACCCCTTATTTGACAATTTACACCTTCAACTGACCAATTATTTCCACCTAGCCAACGTTGTTGCTTGGCTTAGCATGCAAGAACTGAAGATGAGATATTAATTTCTTAAAGGTGAATGCTAACACATAGATAGTTATTGCTTACATATTGCTATTTGATTTTATCAGGGATTATTGGTTATGAAGCATGCCTTTCGACTATAATATTGACCAGTTCTCATATACATTTCCCATTTTAGTCTTCTTTTTTCTTCAGTGTACATCTATCCAGAAGAATGATGCTTACAAATTTAGCTTTCGGTGTTTCCGGAATGCCATTCTATTTCTGTAAGATATAATACTAGGTAACATGGTGAAATATCATCATCATGTGCACTAAAATTTGTCCTTTTATTACTGATTTATCTACCATGACAAACTGCATGCTCAAATTGTAATAACACAGCGATAGGAGATAGTAATGCAGACAAATTAAAGGAGTACTGGAATGATTGCTGTTGTTGTATTTCTGCTATATAATACTACAGGAAGTTGTTGTAGTAAAGGAAAATAAAGATTAATTAATCAGATTCAATGGTCATGTTTTCGGCAACTTGGAATCAAACAATAAAAAAACAAAGATTATACTTTTCACGTGATCGATTCTTTGTGTTAATAGATACAACAGCGATGCTATACACACGACAATTTCTGAACGATTTTCGGATGATGCAACACATCAAGCCGTCCGTGTGTACTGCAAACCTGGACATCACCGTCCAATCCTCCATCATGCAAATTTCTCTTAGCTTGCGACTTGAAGTCTGGCTATGTGCACTAACTGTTCATGCACATGAGCAGAACACACTTTTAGTTCTAGACTTGAATCATGAAATTATGACTTACTAAAAATTTATGTGTATTGATTTACTTTCAGGCAACAGCTAACCATTTAATTATCACACGAACTTATATTCCTCATATTATGACATAGGCAACTGTCACTCTAGAACATATGATGTGTCATAAAGAAAAATCTATTCTGGCATGATAAGTGGAATACAACACCTCTTAAGCTACAATACCCTGACCTTTTCTCTTTTTCTCTTAACAGTTTATCCTCAGCTCAGCAAGTTTCTGAGACTGATAATCTCCGAGAGATCTATCACAGGCCCCTCTATGCCCAAGCTTTTGGCCAGTTCCAACAAGTTAGATTAAAATTAGCTCACATCACTCTCACACCTAGCTAGCTAGGATATATGGAGCTACTGCTGAAATTCTAAATCCTTTTCTCCTGCCAAACTTTACAGAGTTCTAATTCAAGGAGAGATGGCACACCCCAAATTTGAGAAGATTTGGAAATCAGCAGTGATTCAGAGATACCAAATTTTCTGTTAGTTTCTGATCCAAGATAGGCTCAACACAAGAAGTCTGCTTCTCTGCTTCTCCGGAAATAATTTCACCTCCCCTCCTACCAATGTGCGCTATGTACTGAGCAAATTGAAGAGACCACATTGCACCTCTTTTTGGACTGCTCATTTGCTCTGCAATGCTGGGACCTGATCACCCCTAATAAGAAGAGGGACACATCTGTCATTCAGGAAATCATGTTGGCTTTGAATGAATTACCAAATGGAGCGGCCATGAACATTGTCATTATGAGTTGCTGGCATATTTTGATGCAAAGGAACAACAACAACTTTAATCATATTAATCCGATCACCACATCATGGAAGCTGCTACACAAGAAAGATTTACAGTTGCTACAGCATAGAACTAAGCACTAGCTCCTTCAAGTTTTTCAAGATAGGATCGCCACACGTTTGTAGGCTGAAAGATCCTTCAGTTAGAAATATTTTCAAGAGCAGGCATTGGTCAGATTGGCTTGGCCATCTCCTTTTCTTTTTGATCCCTTTTGTACATACACTTTTAATTGCTTTTAATGAAAATTACATCGAACAATTATTATATATATGGTCTCTGGCTAAAAAAACATGTCAGAAGAACTGAGAAGTCGAGAAGACTACATAATGGGGAAAGTGAAGAATCAGACTGGTGGGACCCATAAATAGATGACGTTTTGTACATGTAGTAGTGTGGACAATGTTATTTTTTCTCCAAAGAAAGTAGACACTATTTCTTTCTAGAAAGTGGTCACTGTGAAAGCAAACAATGTAACGTGAAAATATAAGCTGCCAATGGTACTGCGGAGTGCACCTGTCATACCGAGAAAGTTTTACTAGATATGTATAGTACATAAATGAACAAAATCACTAAAATCAGTATGTGAATTTTGCATGGCGTTAGAAAATTTACCACAACTACACTAACACTATGGCGATATTAAATTTATGTTTACAGAAAAATATATAGCTAAGCAGCGTGATAAAAAGATAGAAAAATAATACAAACGTAATTTAAACAACGCGAGTGATCATAAAAAAATGAGTATGGCATGCATAATTTGGAAGTAAATGATGAAGCGGTAACTCATATATTTATATATCAATAAAAACCCAAACATATCAAAAATAAAACTATGTTTGAAGTAGTATTATATTTGAAAATGCCATCACATTTGGTTTCAATTTTTTCCTTCAAAAAAATCAAATAATATGCTTTCACCATTTAACTTTATAAAATGATAGCCCGCGCATCGAGCGGGACACTCTGCTAGTTAAAACATAAAAACACATCTAACCAGAGGCTAGATCAAATATTTATTCCTAAACAGAAGCAAAAAGCAAAAAACTAAAAAATAAAATTGGGTTGCCTCCCAACAAGCGCTATCGTTTA
The DNA here is from genome assembly GCF_018294505.1 of Triticum aestivum. Taxonomy (NCBI): domain Eukaryota; kingdom Viridiplantae; phylum Streptophyta; class Magnoliopsida; order Poales; family Poaceae; genus Triticum; species Triticum aestivum. Next base: position 448,870,331 of record NC_057799.1, on the reverse strand, counting down.
ACTCCCCTAGCTAGGCATAAAAGCAAGGATAGATCTAGGTATTGCCATCTTTGGTGGGCAATCCATAAGTGGCTCTCATGATAGATTCATATGGTAATTTTATTTTCTTTCTAGGGAAGTGTTCCATGCATTTCTTTAATGAAAATTGGAATCTAATATTCCCTTCCTTCATATCAATAATTGCACCAATCGTTCTAAGGAAACGTCTACCAAGAATAATAGGACATGAAGGATTGCAATCTATGTCAAGAATGATAAAATCTACGGGCACATAGTTCCTATTTGCAACAATAAGAACATCATTAATTCTTCCCATAGGTTTCTTAATAGTGGAATCCGCAAGGTGCAAGTTTAAAGAGCAATCATCAAAATCACGGAAGCCTAGCAAATCGCACAAAGTTTTTGGAATCATGGAAACACTAGCACCCAAATCACACAAAGCATAGCACTCATGATCTTTAATCTTAATTTTAATAGTAGGTTCCCACTCATCATAAAGTTTTCTAGGGATAGAAACTTCCAACTCAAGCTTTTCTTCATAAGATTGCATCAAGGCATCAACGATATGTTTGGTAAAAGCTTTATTTTGACTATAAGCATGAGGAGAATTTAGCACGGATTGCAACAAGGAAATACAATCTATCAAAGAGAAATTATCATAATTATATTCCTTGAAATCCAAAATAGTGGGTTTATTAATATCTAGGGTTTTGTCCTCTTCAATCCCACTTTTATCAATTTTAGCATCAAGATCTAAAAACTCCGAATTTTTGGAACACCTTCTAGGTAAAGGTGGATCATACTCAGTCTCCTCATTATCAAGATTCATATTGCAAAACAAAGATTTAATAGGGGACGCATCAATAACTTTTAGATCTTCATCTTTATTTTCATAGAAACTTGAAGAACACGCTTTCATAAAGCAATCTTTCTTAGCACGCATCCTAGCTGTTCTTTCTTTGCACTCATTAATGGAAATTCTCATGGCTTTGAGAGACTCATTGATATCATGCTTAGGAGGAATAGATCTAAGTTTCAAAGAATCAACATCAAGAGAAATTCTATCAACGTTCCTATCCAATTCATCAACTTTAAGCAATTTTTCTTCAAGCAAGGCATTGAAATTCTTTTGCGAATTCATAAATTCCTTAACACTAGTCTCGAATTCAGAGGGCATCTTATTAAAGTTTCCATAAGAATTGTTGTAGGAATTACCGTAATTATTAGAGGAATTACTTGGATAAGGCCTAGGATTAAAGTTTCCTCTATACGCGTTGTTACCAAAATTATTCCTACCAACAAAATTCACATCCATAGATTCATTATTATTCTCAATCAAAGTAGACAAAGGCATATCATTAGGATCAGCAGAAACACTTTTGCTAGCAAATAATTTCATAAGTTCATCCATCTTTCCACTCAAGACATTAATTTCTTCTATCGCATGCACTTTTTTATTAGTAGATTTTTCAGTATGCCATTGAGAATAATTAACCATAATATTATCTAGGAGTTTAGTAGCTTCTCCATAAAAGTGCCTCCCGTGGCCGAATCTAAAAGATTTCTAGAAGCAAAATTCAATCCGGCAAAAAAATTTGTATAATCATCCACAAATTCAACCATGAGTAGGGCAATTACGTATCATTAATTTCATCCTGTCCCAAGCTTGTGCAACATGTTCATGATCAAGTTGCTTAAAATTCATAATATCGTTTCTAAGAGAGATGATCTTAGCGGGAGGAAAATACTTAGAGATAAAAGCATCTTTGCACTTATTCCAAGAATCAATACTATTTTTAGGCAAAGATGAAAACCAAGCTTTAGCACGATCTCTTAGCGAAAAAGGAAATAGCTTCAATTTAACAATATCATTATCAACATTTTTCTTCTTTTGCATATCACACAAATCAACGAAGCTATTTAGATGAGTAGCGGCATCTTCACTAGGAAGCCCGGCGAATTGATGTTTCATGACAAGATTCAACAAAGCAGCATTGATTTCACAAGATTCAGTATCGGTAAGAGGAGCAATCGGAGTGCTAAGGAAATCATTACTGTTGGTATTGGTAAAGTCACATAATTTGGTATTATCTTGAGCCATCGTGACAAGCAAGCAATACAACACACGAGCAAACAAAAAGCAAGCGAAAAAGAGGCGAACGAAAAAGAGAGGGCGAATAAAACGGCAAGGGTGAAGTGGGGAGAGGAAAACGAGAGGCAAATGGCAAATAATGTAATGCGGGAGATAAGGGTTTGTGATGGGTACTTGGTATGTTGACTTTTGCGTAGACCTCCCCGACAACGGCGCTAGAAATCCTTCTTGCCACCTCTTGAGCACTGCGTTGGTTTTCCCTTGAAGAGGAAAGGGTGATGCAGCAAAGTAGCGTAAGTATTTCCCTCAGTTTTTGAGAACCAAGGTATCAATCCAGTAGGAGGCTATGCGCGAGTCCCTCGCACCTACACAAAACAAATAAATCCTCGCAAGCAATGCGATAAGGGGTTGTCAATCCCTACACGGTCACTTACGAGAGTGAGATCTGATAGATATGATAGGATAATATTTTTGGTATTTTTATGATAAAGATGCAAAGTAAAATAAAAGGCAAAGGAAATAACTAAGTGTTGGAAGATTAATATGATGGAGATAGACCCGGGGGCCATAGGTTTCACTAGTGGCTTCTCTCAAGAGCATAAGTATTTTACGGTGGGTGAACAAATTACTGTTGAGCAATTGACAGAATTGAGCATAGTTATGAGAATATCTAGGTATGGTCATGTATATAGGCATCACGTCCGAGACAAGTAGACCGACTCCTGCCTGCATCTACTACTATTACTCCACACATCGACCGCTATCCAACATGCATCTAGAGTATTAAGTTCATAAGAACAGAGTAACGCCTTAAGCAAGATGACATGATGTAGAGGGATAAATTCATGCAATATGATAAACACCCCATCTTGTTTTCCTCGATGGCAACAATACAATACGTGCCTTGCTGCCCCTACTGTCACTAGGAAAGGACACCGCAAGATTGAACCCAAAGCTAAGCACTTCTCCCATTGCAAGAAAGATCAATCTAGTAGGCCATACCAAACTGATAATTCCAAGAGACTTGCAAAGATAACCAATCATACATAAAAGAATTCAGAAGATTCAAATATTGTTCATAGATAAACTTGATCATAAACCCACAATTCATCGGTCTCAACAAACACACTGCAAAAGAAGATTACATCGAATAGATCTCCACGAGAGAGGGGGAGAACATTGTATTGAGATCCAAAAAGAGAGAAGAAGCCATCTAGCTAATAACTATGGACCCGAAGGTCTGAGGTAAACTACTCACACTTCATCGGAGAGGCTATGGTGTTGATGTAGAAGCCCTCCGTGAGCGATGCCCCTTCCGGCGGAGTTCCGGAACAGGCCCCAAGATGGGATCTTGTGGGTACAAAAGGTTGCGGCGGTGGAATTAGGTTTTTGGCTCCGTATCTGATCGTTTGGGGGTACGTAGGTATATATAGGAGGAAGGAGTACGTCGGTGGAGCAACATGGGGCCCACGAGGGTGGAGGGCGCACCCAGGGGGTAGGCGCGCCCCCTACCTCGTGGCTTCCTGGAAGCTTCCTTGACGTAGGGTCCAAATCTCCTAGATCATGTTCGTTCCGAAAATCACGTTCCCGAAGGTTTCATTCCGTTTGGACTCCGTTTGATATTCTTTTTCTGCGAAACTCTGAAATAGGCAAAAAACAGCAATTCTGGGCTGGGCCTCCGGTTAATAGGTTAGTCCCATAAATAATATAAAAGTGAATAATAAAGCCCAATAATGTCCAAAACAGAAGATAATATAGCATGGAGCAATCAAAAATTATAGATACGTTGGAGACGTATCACTAAGTCACTGACATGTGGGCCAAGGCCCACTCACAGTTTACTTAGTATTAACTTAACCCTGTTTATAATTAGTTGCTTCACTGACAAGTGGGTCCCGGCCGTCAGGTTTGACCTGGGCTGGCGCCTCTGACTTGCTGACGTCATGCTGACCCTGTGATGACGCAGTAGTGCTTTTCTGGATTTTAAATAAATCTATTTAATTTATTTATTTTCAGAAAATGTCCAAAACTTCAAAAATTCGTAGAAAATAATCTATAACTCAGATTGAAATAAATTATATATAAAAAATGATCAGAAAAATCCAATCTATCCAGTTGTACCATTTGCATGCATGTTAGAACAACTTATAGCTACTGTTTAGGACAAATCATGTAAATGGCATTTGAATTTCCACATATGGAGCTTGAATTTGAATCTTGGATTCAAACCAACCTCATTTAACCTGTTGCTAGTTGCATTAGCTCAAATCATAGCATATTGCCATGTCATGATCATGCATCATATTGTGCATTGCATTGATTGTGCTCTTCCTTGTTTGCCGGTGTTTGTCCCCTCTCGATAGACGTGGTTTCGACGATGAGATCGATGACACCGATGAAGAACTATTCTATCTTCAGAAGTGCCAGGCAAGCAAAACCCCCTTGTTCATTCCGATACAATCCCACTCTCTCGCTCCTGCTCTCTTTTACTGCATTAGGACAACATCGATTCAACTGTTACATGCTGCGGTAGCTGAACCCCCTTTTCCTCTGCATGACCTGTCATTGCCACAGTAAATAGACGAAACCCACTAGCATGAGTAGGAGTTGTTTGAGCCCTGATGTGCCTACTCATTCATGCTTGTTTGTCATGCCTGCTACTGCTTAGAGTTGAGTCGGGTTTGATTCATCGGGAATGAATTGGAAAGGTGATGAACATGTCCTACTGTGTGTGAGCTAAGTGTGTGAACACGATTTGGTAAAGGTAGCAGTGAGAGGCCATGCAGGAGTACATGGTGGGTTGTCTCATTGAAACCGTCCTCAGGAACTGAGTTCTGTGTTTGTGATCCATGAACAGCTACTACCACAGCTGGGCCCTGAAATATGTCCCCGCTCGACTTATTAACCGCCCTGTCCTCTGTCCAGGAGTTGCAACTAGTTTCTCGTGTTTGTAGGATATGTGTTGGAGGCCGTGCGTAGCGCTGACCCTAGGGGTGGGCTATGATGCGGTAGATACAACGTGGCCCGGTGTACCGGGCGCCCGTTTGGTGTCTCGGGAACCCTGCACACATCGTTTGGGGCTGTGAGCGAAACCCCGGCCGGATCTCCTCGCCGATGGAACCCGAATAGGCTATAAACCTGGACTAGAGACTTGTGTGGTTAGTTAGGTCGTGGTCTAAACCCACGTCGGCTTTCGCTTGAAGTCTGCCGAGCACATGTCGTGTGCAGACGCTAAGTGGTGGAAACATGTGTGAAGAAGTACACCCCTGCAGGGTTATAAATGATCTATTCGAATAGCAGCGTCCATGGTAAAGGACTTCTGGGTTGCTTGTACAGTTCATAGACAAGTGAAAGTGGATACTCTAAAACTGGCAAGATAAGCGTGAGTGCTTTGGATGGCCTTCTCGTAGGGAGACGGGAGCAGATCCATAGTGGTGTATTAATATGGTGAATATGTGGACTCGTGTGCGCCACCTCAAAAGAGTTACTTGCAGTCATAGTTTAGGATAGCCACTGAGTCAAAGCTGGCTTGCTGCAGTCAAACTCCACCACCCCCTTTGTTGACACTGATGCATATGTAGCTAGTTCTGATGTAAGTCTTGCTGGGTACAATTGTACTCACGTTTGCCTATTTTATGTTTTGTAGAGAGACGTCAGTTTCGCTAGTAGTTCCGCGTGGACTTCGATGTTTAGCTTGTTACCTCAGCTACGATCTTGTACCCTTGGGAGGGTCGTGTAGATAGTCAGGCTTCTCAGCCTTTTTCATTTGTAGTTGTCTGTACTCAGACATGTTTATGCTTCCGCTCGATGCTTGTATGCTCTGTATGTTGGGTCATGAGACCATGATTGTAATACTTGAGTCGTAGAGTTATGCTGTGATGCCATGTTGTATTTACACATATCGAGCATATTGTGTGTATGATTGAAATGCTTGGTATGTTTGGGATCCGACAACCTAGTTGTTTACCCTTGGTAGTCTCTCTTATGGGGAAATGTAGTCTTGTGCTTCCATGAGCCATAGTAGTCCGCTACAGCCCGGTTCACCGGAGTCCTGCTAGCCCAGCACTACTACTCCGGAACACTTGACTGGCCGGCATGTGATTCACTTTGTTCCTGTGTCTGTCCCTTCAGTGAAATGTCACGCGGTGACATCTGGAGTCCTGCCTAGCCTACTACAGCCCGGTTCACCGGAGTCCTGTTAGCCCAGTGCTACATCCCAGATTCGCACGCTGCTGACCGACATGCTCGATGTTGATTCATGTATGCCTGTCCCCGTAAGTTACTGCCACTTTGGGTTCACGACTAGTCATGTCGGCCCGGGTTCTCTGTCATATGGATGCTAGCGACACTATCATATACGTGAGCAAAAAGGCGCAAACGGTCCCGGGCCATGGTAAGGCGACACCCGTGGGAATACCATGCGTGAGGCCACAAAGTGATATGAGGTGTTACCGGCTAGATCGATGTGACTTGGAATCGGGCTCCTGACAGCTTTTGTATCAGAGCCTGACTGCCTGTAGGATTACCAAGCCAAACTGGTCGAAGTTGAGTCTAGAAATGCTTTCGTTATATGTAGGGGAATTGATTGTGGGATGGAACGTAAGGCTCTTTTTACTCCTTTACCTTATGTCCTCTGATCTGAGTCACCCTCTTCTCTTCTATGGGGATTAAGAACTAGGCTTCTCATCTGTCCATCAGGATCACGTCTTACTAATCCGTAGACTCGTAGGATTGTTGGTCTCAAGCTTCAGTTCAGTTTCTATTACTTCCATGTGTTGACAGTTGATCTCGGAACCTTGATATTGTGCTTCTGAGTGGTTATGCCACCATTTTTTCAGGATGTCTCAAATCCTTTGAGCATTTACAGCTGTTTTGCTGTCTGAGGCATCCCAGGTTTCTAAACCATCTGATGCATTTGCAAAATCCTTTTCCTCTGGTTTTGTTGTTCTTTTAGGCCAGGTTAATCACACTAATTGTTGAGTTGAGGTATTCTATTGCCTTGACATATATGTTGGAGTTATTATTACGACCCTAGGTGTCTTACAAGATTACCTAGTTAACTAGCCATGTTTTGTGTTCCCGATGTGATGATTCTGATTCTGGCCACCATTCTCGAAAGCATCCCGTGATGCCATTAGGGCTGCAAACGAGTCGAGTTCGAGTGAGTTGGAGTTGGTTCAGCTCAAATCATATTAAAATTCGAACGAGCTCAAACTGAGTGAAGCTCAAGATCGAGCTGTAAAACATGACTCGTGCTCAGCTTGTAACGATCTCGAGTCGATCTCGAGCTAGTTTCGAGCTAAATGAGATGGTAAAAATTATAAATTTACGATGATTATTCCAACTATATAAGTCACAACACGACATAAAAAGCGCTAAAATTATTATTCCAATCAAGGCCATGATAGATGGTGGTCTTCATGGACGGAAACCAAAAAACTAAGGTGCATATGCTGGGAAATTTTGCCAAAAACAACATGATATTTAACACATAGTCGACCACATACCATAATTTGGCCTAAATTTTCTCCACACTTAATTAATCTTCCAAGTTTGCTGGTAAATAAAATAGAGAAAAAATCATGCGCAACATATATGCTAACAAATTGCTTTATTTCCATTTAATATATGGAATGATCATTTAATATAATGATATTATGTCGGGCTATCGAGCTAAAATCGAGCGAGCCAATATTGGCTTAAGATCGACTTGTTTCTTAGTTGAGCTACATAAAGTGTTCAAACTCAGCTCGTTTCTTTTTTAGTCGATCTCGAGTCGAGCCAAAAAACGAGTCGATCTCGAGCGGCTCACGAGCCTCGAGCTTTTCTTGCAGCCCTAGATGCCATTTAGTAGTAGTATTCTACTTCTGGGTTCTTGACCCAAGATTCACTCTACTTACCTCGTGTTGATAGTGTTGCTCGTACATTTAGGATATTAGTAACCTTTGAGATAGTCTTCGAGGTCCATGGTATATCATTCTTCCAAATACCATGAACCATCCTTGGCAGGAATTCCTTTGAACCAAAAGATCACAATAAGAGTGCTCTTGATGAGTTCTTCGTTCTACATTGTGAATCTGCCAGTTCTACCTTTCTGCATGGGTTATCCGGAAGAAATTTTGAGCTTTGCTCGACATACTAATCTATGCATCCACAACTCAGAAAATCAGATGTTCTTTTGAGTTGTCCCTCTTTAGTAGTTTTCTGGCCCTCGGCTATCAATTGATAGTAAGGAGTAGTTGGCAATCGTGTTTATTGATGCCTATTACTCTAGTGGTCCGTCAAGCCATTCTATTTCAGAATGACTAGGAGAAACAAACTCCAGTACCTCATCCATATCTAGGATTGGGTCAAAGTAGTTGTATTTCACAGATCAAAATGCCAATCCAGCTTTTGATTATGTTCTACCCTGAAGTATTACCGTCTTATGTCAAGAATGTCATGGGAATTGCACACCATCTTATGAATTCTTGATACAGTGATACCTCTCGCCATCGTTGTTCATTCCTCGGTTCCCGTGTTGCTGCGACCGGAATACTAACAAGCGAATCATGATGTGTGAAATCAATACTCCTAGCAACTAGTTGCTTGGTAGTAAATGGACAATATTCTCATTCTTAGCGTGTTGGTTATTGAATCATCATTCTAAGATAGATTGTGCTACCTAGTCCTTATTTCTGGTGCACTCTTTGATCAATGAGTGAGGATTATTCAATCCCTTGCTTATTTGATCATATCGTCTTGCTCTGAAAAGCAAGATTGTTCTCGAGCTTAATAACATATCGGTGGTTCGTGATGTTCCGAATATCTTCTCGGAAGTATTACTAGGTTGTCACCTGACCGCTATGTTGAGTTCGTGATCATGTTGGTTTTCGTCCAAACCACCCATTCTCCAAGAATCTGTGTGGGATACCCTGAGCTAGTTGGTTAAGCCAAACAACAACTTGGAGAGTTGGAAGATAAAAGCTTGTCTGACTTAGTTCATGTTAAGGGATATCTTTTTGTGTGTGTGTGTGTGTTGAAGAAAGATGATATCTCCATCGATTGGTCCTCGTGATCAGTTGTTGGATCTATTGCCTTGTCAAAAATTTGACTTGAGTATGGGCTATCGTCAAGTCAAATCGGAACCAATGATGTTCGTAATGTTGTCTTACTCGTGGTTGATCCCTCGAGCATACACCATTACATCTTTTGGTCTGACCAATGCTATCACCGTGTTCACATGATGGTGGAAGTCCAGTGATATGGAAATTCCGATGAGTTGATGTTGAACCCATCAGCAGCATTTTGTCTCCCCCATGACTCATGTTGAACATCAACCTAGTGTTAAAAACTTTGTAAGCAATGCCTTCGTGTTCCGTTCATGAAGCTTATGCTTGGATGGAAGAAGTGACTTCCTCGAATTCATGTGCATTCGGTGCAAGTTGCCGCCGTGAGTTCGAGAAAGATTGGTTTTGTTTCCTCTGGAATCATCCCAAGTTAGCCATGCATTCGTGCGAAGTATTCTGTGGTCTGGAGATTTGCAACCTTCATTCTATATGTCTTCCTAGCACACCAAGCCACTGACTGATTTGTTCAAGGAGAAGAAGTTCCTTCAAAAGAGCTAATCCGGACTTATGTAAGGACCTCGATATCCTCGTTGATGGTTCCCCACCTGAACTCGGTAGTGTTTTATTATAAGACTACTACGTGGTCATGCTTGTCTGGGACAGCGTGTTCACATGTATGTAGCAGAACCAGCTCATGTTTTGGAGCTTGCTATCGTAGTTCAACTCCCGAGAATCTCGCAACGTCATCTCGTCGAATTGTGTTGCAAACTTTCTTCTGCAGACATGTTGAGTCTGAAGTATTCTGTTACTAACCAGATCTGAATCTTAGGCAGATATGATGGTTGGAACATTCCCAACATTTGCATTTTGTTCCCAGCTTGCACCGCCGTTGTGCCAATTTCCCATGGGCTGCTCTCTCAGTAATTGACGTCCAGGATCATCTTCAAAAGTGGTCCTATCATGGGTCCCATCCATTTCGGATGATAAGAAAAAAAATCATCCATTGCGTTGTCTTCAACAAGGTAGTCCACATCATCCATTCTAGTATGAGTATGCCATTTGTTCAAGCTCCTTCACACGATCGTTTGTGATTGCCTTCGGCTGGTATAAAGAGTTTCAATGATCTTTGTATCAAAAGTAATTCTTTTTGCCACTTAAGGGAATAATTCTACGAGTCACCTCTTCTAAGGTGTCCCATTATGGAATCATGACAATTATCTCCTCGCTACTTTGAAACCTTGCACCATCCTACTCCAGCATGGGATTGTTGCTTACCAAATTAAACTTTTGTCATCTGTTACTTTCCATCTCTCTTGATGTGTGTTTTGACTCTCAACACAAGAGGTGTTCCTACGTCTCATTTCGTTAGTTGATCGTCAGTTGCTTGATCATTGTGAAGATCGATTATTCTAGAGTTCCCCTTTCTTCTCGTTGTCATGTTGGATGGAGTTCTCAGAGCAAGACGTCGAGACAAGGATGATGATCGAATCAATGTTCTTATGAAGTGCAACCTGGATCATGAAGTTTGTGTTAGCTTTGTGTCCCCTTTGTCTCCTTACCTCACGTCCTGAATCTCGGGACGAGATTCTTGTTTAGTGGGGGTGAGTTGTCACAGCCCTAGCTTCATCTTCGTTTGTGGACTAGTCTTGTGTTGCATCATACTTAAGTTTCAATTAAACTTGAAATGGGGAATGATCAAACCCTAGCACATTGAAATCCAAATAGGTCCAGCTTAAAAAAATGCATTCAATGAACCCAAAATGCCTTCATCAATGTTTGATAATTTTGGCAAGGCTTTGATTCCAAACCAAAAATAGTGAACATTTTTGGGGAATATTTTGGATCATTGGATTAAATCATAAAGTACTTGAATTGGGGCATTTAAATGCTATTAATATTTAAATGCTCTAATAAATCTGAAACTAGTTGAGGGCTGTTGGGAATAATCTCAACAGTGCCCACAAATATTTTCAGGAGTTTTGAAAATGGTTTAGTATTTTTGCTAAATCAAAAACAAAATAAAAGAAATAGAAAAACTGAAACAAAAGGAAAAGAGAGAGAGAAAGGAAACCTACCTGGGCTTAACTCGTGTGCAGCCCACCTGGCCAGTCCACTTGGCGGCCCAGGCAACCACAGCCGCCACTGTCTTCAACCTCCTGCCAGTAGGCAGGAGGGCATGTGCCCGACGGGCGTGTGCCCGACGCGCGCGCGCACGCGTCGGCCACCTCCTGCTTGCCTGCTCGCCGCTGGACTCCCCCGAGGGCGCCACGCACCCCCCCTCGACCCTCTGCACCTCCTCCCTTCTCGCAGCTCTCTCCCCTCCCCTCTCTGCTCTCTTCCCGAGCGCAGCCGTCGCTGCCGTTCTCCATAGCCGCAGCCACCGCCTTCCCCTCGCCCCCTCGACATGTCCACGAGCTCCGCCTCCATCGCCTATGCCTGCTTGACGACCCATGCAACGCCGGACGCCCCCGAACGCTCTCCCCGCCATCGTCTTCAACCTCAGGAAGCCGAGATCACCATGGACATGCCGTCTGCTCCGAGCCTTCCCCGAGCCCGCTTCGACGCCCCCTACACTCTCCGTGAGCTCCTTCCCCAAACCCCCCCTCTTTTGCGCTTCGTTTTCACGCCATAGTCGTCGTTCCGCCGGAGACCGACCCGCGCCGCCGCCAAACTTCTCGCCGCCGTGGCCACAGCCACCGCAGCTCGTGCCCGAGCACACCATCGTGCTCAGCACGATCTCATGAGACCGTAGACACCTGCAGCGCCTCCTCCCATGCTTCTGTAGCGCCACCCCGAGGATGCCCGAGCTGCTGCCGCTGCTGAACCTCGTCGCCGGCCACTTTTCCGGCCACCCCAGCACCTACCTCTGCCACCACTCGATGCGCGCCACTGCGTGCATTCGAACGCAACATACCGCGGCCAAAATGATGCCCTGTGGCTCATTTCCGAGCCCCTCCGCCGCGCCTGTCGTCGCCGGCGTCGAGCCGCCGGCGAGTTGACCTCGTTTGACACGGGGTTTGACTCCCCTGGGTCAACGAGAGGTGGACCCAGAGCCCTGCTAATTTGAGCTTAGCGCTAATTAACATTTGGTTAACCCACTAAGTCACTGACATGTGGGCCAAGGCCCACTGACAGTTTAGTTAGTATTAACTTAACCCTGTTAATTAGTTGTTTCACTGACAAGTGGGTCCCGGCCTTCAGGTTTAACCTGGGCTGGCGCCTCTGACTTGCTGACGTCATGCTGACCCTGTGATGAAGCAGTAATGCTTTTCTGGATTTTAAATAAATCTATTTGATTTATTTATTTTCAGAAAATGTCCAAAACTTCAAAAATTCATAGAAAATAATCTATAACTCAGATTGAAATAAATTATATATGAAAAATGATCAGAAAAATCCAATCTATCCATCTGTACCATTTGCATGCATGTTAGAACAACTTATAGCTACTGTTTAGGACAAATCATGTAAATCGCATTTGAATTTGCACATATGGAGCTTGAATTTGAATCTTGGATTCAAACCAACCTCATTTTACCTGTTGCTAGTTGCATTAGCTCAAATCACAGCATATTGACATGTCATGATCATGCATCATATTGTGCATTGCATTGATTGTGCTATTCCTTGTTTGCCGGTGTTTGTGCCCTCTCGATAGACGTGGTTTCGACGATGAGATCGATGACACCGATGAAGAACTATTCTATCTTCAGAAGTGCCAGGCAAGCAAAACCCCCTTGTTCATTCCGATACAATCCCACTCTCTCGCTCCTGCTCTCTTTTACTGCATTAGGACAACATCGATTCAACTGTTACATGCTGCGGTAGCTGAACCCCCTTTTCCTCTGCATGACCTATCATTGCCACAGTAAATAGATGAAACCCACTAGCATGAGTAGGAGTTGTTTGAGCCCTGATGTGCCTACTCATTCATGCTTGTTTGTCATGTCTGCTACTGCTTAGAGTTGAGTCGGGTCTGATTCATCAGGAATGAATTGGATGGTGATGAACATGTCCTACTGTGTGTGAGCTAAGTGTGTGAACACGATTTGGTAAAGGTAGCGGTGAGAGGCCATGTAGGAGTACATGGTGGGTTGTCTCATTGAAACCGTCCTCAGGAACTGAGTTCTGTGTTTGTGATCCATGAACAGCTACTACCACACGTTGGGCCCTGAAATATGACCCCGCTCGACTTATTAACCGCCCTGTCCTCTGTCCAGGAGTTGCAACTAGTTTCTGGTGTTTGTAGGATATGTGTTGGAGGCCGTGCGTAGCGCTGACCCTAGGGGTGGGCTATGATGCGGTAGATACATTATGGCCCGGTGCACCGGGCGCCTGTTTGGTGTCTCGGGAACCCTGCACACATCGTTGGGGTTGTGAGCGAAACCCCGGCCGGATCTCCTCGCGGATGGAACCCGAATAGGCGATAAACCTGGACTAGAGACTTGTGTGGTTAGTTAGGTCGTGGTCTACACCCACGTCGGCTTTCGCTTGAAGTCTGACGCTAAGTGGTGGAAACACGTGTGAAGAAGTACACCCCTGCAGGGTTATAAATGATCTATTCGAATAGCCGCGTCCACGGTAAAGGACTTCTGGGTTGCATGTACAGTTCATAGACAAGTGAAAGTGGATACTCTAAAACTTGCATGTACAGTTCATAGACAACTTATAGTAAGTGCTATGGATGGCCTTCTCGTAGGGAGACGGGAGCAGATCCATAGTGGTGTATTGATATGGTGAATATGTGGACTCGTGTGCGCCACCTCAAAAGAGTTACTTGCACTCATAGTTTAGGATAGCCACTGAGTCAAAGCTGGCTTGCTGCAGTCAAACTCCACCACCCCCTTTGTTGATACTGATGCATATGTAGCTAGTTCTGATGTAAGTCTTGCTGGGTACAATTGTACTCACGTTTGCCTATTTTATGTTTTGTAGAGAGACGTCAGTATCGCTAGTAGTTCCGCGTGGACTTCGACGTTTAGCTTGTTACCTTAGCTATGATCTTGTACCCTTGGGAGGGTCGTGTAGATAGTCAGGCTTCTCAGCCTTTTTCATTTGTAGTTGTCTGTACTCAGACATGTTTATGCTTCCGCTCGATGCTTGTATGCTCTGTATGCTGGGTCATGAGACCAGGAATGTAATACTTGGCTCCTCGGAGCCTAATGAATAAACACTTGAGTCGTAGAGTTATGCTGTGATGCCATGTTGTATTTAGACATATCGTGCATATTGTGTGTATGATTGAAATGCTTGGTATGTGTGGGATCCGACAACCTAGTTGTTTATCCTTGGTAGCCTCTCTTATGGGGAAATGTAGTCTTGTGCTTCCATGAGCCATAGTAGTCCGGTACAGCCCGGTTCACCGGAGTCCTGCTAGCCCAGCACTACTGCTCCGGAACTACTTAGGACTATGAAGCTACCCCGAGGGGGATATCAAATGACCTCGTCTTGAAGACTAGTAAGGGGGCTACTATTCGTGTCCCGGATTACGGGGGTGCACAGCACGTCAGCCCATCTCTAACGGGCCAGACCAGGATCCACCAATTGTCATATGGGTTCTGGCTAGGCTTACTCTCATTGTCATCCAAATGAAGATCTCCAAAGACTTGGTGTACACTTCACGATGTATCCAAAGGACCGACATGCTTATCCTAGATCACAACCAACCATTTGTAAACCTATAAACCCCAGTGCCTATAAGCCATAGGTTTTATTTTTTAGAGACATGCATCCATAGTTTTAGATCTTAGAACATCTTCATATGATCTCGAGGTAGATCATCTTATACCTTGTACCCCATCACAATCAATATATAAGAAGCAGGACATAGAGTTTTACCTCATCAAGAGGGCCTGGACCTAGGTTAAACATCGTGTCCCTACTTCTCCTATTACCTGAGAACCCACAAGTATAGGGGATCAATTGTAGCCTTTCTCGATAAGTAAGAGTGTCGAACCCAACGAGGAGCTAAAGGTAGAACAAATATTCCCTCAAGTTCTATCGACCATTGATACAACTCTACACACACATTACATTTGCTTTACCTAGAGCAAGAATGAAACTAGAAGTACTTTGTAGGTGTAAAGGGATAGGTTTGCAAGATAATAAAGAACACATAAATAAAAGCTAGGGGCTGTTTAGATAAAGAAACAATTAGGTTAGTTTTAGTAGAGAGCTTTTTGTCACAAGAAAGTCATTTGTCCCTAGGCAATCGATAACTAGACCGGTAATCATTATTGCAATTTTATATGAGGGAGAGGCATAAGCTAACATACTTTCTCTACTCGGATCATAAGCACTTATTGGAACTCTAGCAAGGATCCGCAACTACTAAAATCATTAAGGTAAAACCCAACCATACAATTATAAGGTATCAAGTCCTATTTACTCCCATACACAACAACCCCCTTACTCGGGTTTAAGCTTTTGTCACTCTAGCAACCCACTATAAGTGAATCATGAACATATTGCAACACCCTACAGCGGGGATCCCTCACACTTGCACAACACGGAGAGCACCATAGGACAACACCAATAATAAGACATACAACTCAAACCAATCATGATCATCAATCAACCCATAGGACAAAACAGATCTACTCAAACATCATAGGATAACCACATATGATTGGATAATAATATATAACGTTGAGCACCATGTCTAAGTAGAGATTACAGCGGGGAGAAGATGTGTTGCACTGTTGCATAGAGGGGTAGAGAGTTGGTGTTGACAGCGCCGAAGTTGTTGGTGTAGATCGCCGTCACGATGATGGCCCTGGCAGCATCTCGGCGCCACCGGGAGAGGGGGAGAGAGCCCCCCTCCTTATTCTTCATCCTTGACCTCCTCCCTAGATGGGAGGAGGCTTTCCCCTCTGGTCCTTGGCCTCCATCGTGGCGGAGGGGCTCGCCCCTCCGAGATTGGATCTATCTCTCTGTTTCTCTTCTGTTTCGCGTCCCTGTTTCTAGCCTTTCACCGTTTCTTAAATTCCCGGAGATCCGTAACTCCGATTGGCCTGAAATTTTAACACTATTTTTATCCGGATATTATCTTTCTTGCGGACGAAGAAGGGCACCAACCACCTTACGGGGTGGCCACAAGCCTCCTGGCCGCACCCAGGGTAGGGGGCGCCCCTAGGTCTTGTGGGCCCCTCGGGCATCGTCTCGCGTTGATTCTTTTTCCAAAAAGTCAAATATATTCCAAAATAAATCTCTGTAAATATTTATCGCGTTTGGACTTCGTTTGGTATGGATATTCTATGAAACAAAAAACATGCAACAAGCAAGAACTGGCACTCGGCACTAGATCAATATGTTAGTCCCAAAAATAATATAAAAAGTTGCCAAAAATATATGATAGTTGTAGAATATTGGCATGAAACAATAAAAAAATATAGATACGACGGAGACGTATCATTACCATCTAGCTCAAAACACCGAGCCTCGGACCCCCTACCCAAGATCTCCCTGTTTTCGCACCGACAGTCTACTTGATCGACATGACGATGTGGTGGAGTCCTTCTATTGTCTCCCCCTCCAGATCCCTTCTAGAGGCTAGGGTTATTGAGTCTGGTGGAGTTTCTAATCTCTATATGGCTTATTTTTAGATGTGAAGGCATGGGGTTGAAATAGTTGCCAGGCGGTGGCGGAGGTGGTTGGTACGAGCACACGTTCTCGTACTACACGTTGTCTTCTCCACTTGAGTCCCTATTGCAGCCGATTTTTACCCCTCTTGCCTTGTAATTTTTATGATATGTTTTTATCACCTAAATCAACATGATTTTTACACCATATTCTCAAGAGTTTTTCCTTTACCTCAAGAACTCCTCAATGTTAATGATCCTAGTAAAATCGATAAAAAGGTCTACATATGCAGTAAAATTGCGAAGAATCCTACAACTACAATATAAGACTTGAAGAAAAACATGATGCAGTTTTGGACTCATCAACTACAGAAGTTTAGGATGAATATAACACTACAGAAATAAGGATTTGCTGGTAGCAGTGAATGCGATGGAGGTGCCCTCGAAGGCCTTTCGACATCACTCTAAGAGAGTCGGTTAATGGTTCTAAATTAGGATGTAATTAGATATGATATATTTGGCCAAAAGTAATTGCCTCCGTAAACGATCAAGTTTGTAGACTACATATTTTGGAGTTATATTTAATAGTTGGGGTTTTTAATTGAAAAAATTAAAAACAAATGTATTTTTAGATCATACTTAATGCAAACAAATGGATAAGGGTGAACTCGACGTTTCTCGATCAACACGCTTCTTCTATATAAGGGGAGTTCCTCTCCTCATATATCCCACTAACCCATAGTTACACAACAACACCAGCAAATATCTACTTTCTAGTTGATCCTTCACATAGCTTACCATTTGTAGTAGCAAGTCCTGTAGTTTTCCACCTAAGTATGCCAAGGAGGGACAAGCGGTTGCGTGTCTGTTCCATTAAAAAAAAGAGCACAATCTGACTTTCTTCAAGAAGACTCATGGTTTGTTCAATGTTGCCAGTGACCTCTCCGCCATCATAGGCATGAGGATTTACTTGTATCAAAGAAGGATGCAAGAAAGATGCATAAATTTGGGACACCATCGGTGAAACCAATTGTTTATGCTTTCTTGTTGGGAGGCCCACCTACCAACTCGTTCACAAGTGAGTCACAAATGCTAGGTTTTTATTGTTCCAAAATGAGGTGGCTCCGTTGGACATTAAGATTGTGATAGAGGTAAGATAGCAATTTGTTTCCTCCAACATATCAATTAGATCCAAGATGATAACCTAGGTATGATATCAAACTATATGTCCTGCAAGGTAGAAGACCTCAGTCTTAAAAATCTCAAGAACTCTTCGATGAAGTATTGCGCGTCCGAGAGTACATTAGACGTTGGTTACTTGGGAGCGCAAAAACTTGGGTTCTAATACATTGGTGGAACCTAGCAGTAACCAACGTCTAACATCATCTTAGACATATGCAAGATTTCATCCAAGAGCTTGTTGAGATCTTCAAGACTGAGATCTTTCGTGCAAAAGATATAGTTCGGTATCGTACCTGGGTTCTACCTTGGATTTTCTTGATATGTTGAAGGGATATTTTCTCTCTCTTACCATCCATCACATTCTCAATGTCCAATGAAGCCAGCTCATTCTAAACCAATGCAATCCTTGCATCTGTCGTCTCGTTGTTGAATGGCTTGGTAAGCTGTCATCCAAATAGTAAAGCATAAACAATGGGTTTCACTTATGGTGTCCCAAATGCACGCATCTTTATTCCATCCTTCTCTGATATGAAGAAAATCCTCATGCCTATGACGGCAGAGAGGTCACTAGCACCCTTTAAAAAACCATGCTCTGCTTGAAGAAAGTGCCATTGTGCTCTTTGTTTTCCTTAATGAAACAAACACCCAACAAATTCTCCCTCCTTGGTGTACTCAGATGGAGAACTAGAGGAATTACCACTACAAATATCAAGGTACAAGGATCTACCATGAGATAGATACTTTACTGGTATTATACACCAAATATGGGTTAGTGGGGTATATGAGGAGATGAACTCCCCTTATATTGAATAAAAGCGTTGAACCATAAATGTTGGGTTAACCCCTTATCCATTTAATTGCATTAAGTATGATCTAAACTACATTAGTTGTTAATATTTCATATATGAGTACATCCTTATTTAGTACTATTATTCGCCTCGTTTCAGAAGGCAACGAGGGTACCACTATCACCCACATCGTCTTCACCGAAATCTCCTTATTTCTAATCTGGCATATTCATCCTAATCCTCTGTAGTCCCCTACTACGATATGGTGTGTTATGAAATGAATTATTACCCACTGATTTGATGCACTTTTCTATTATGCGTGAGTAATTTCTCTTGTCCTTGTGGAATTGGTGATCCAGGGTCTGTTCTTTTAATCTTCTAGGGAAGATTTTAGCTCCTTAGAATTTTAGACCAGAAAGAGCTCATAACTGACATACCGATTAGTGAGGAAGCCCCCTCCAAGTTCCTTCACAAAGCTGCTTCAGTGAGAAAAGGCCCCCTACCGTGTGCACGCTTATGTGTTGGTTCGTCTCAGCCCTTGCCCTATTCCCAGCCATGACACCTATAAAGGATGTTGGAATAGTCTCCTCCCTGGGCTCCTCATAGGTGAGAGAGGCTCCTGGCCGTCTATTGCCGGGCACTACAAAATTTCTCTATTTTGTGATGTTTCACTTGTGCCAAGCATAACCCTTTTTCGTTAAAGAAAATACCCCCATGACATATTTCGACCATCACCCCAACTGTCACCGAAGCGCCGTTATGGAAAATAAAATTTTGACGGTACTACTATTTTCGTCACGCAAGATAGCATTTCAGGCAACGAGGCAAATAATGTCACCGATTTCCATTTTTGTTGACGGCCCATAATGTCACCTACGATAGCCCAAGCTGTCGCCTAAGATCTTCTTCACAACGATAATCCTGTCACCGGTGATCGGTCGGCGGGTTTGACCGGTCAAAGATTCTGACATGTGGAGCTAGCAGTTGCTGACGTGGATGCTTCCATGTGGGCCCCCATGGGTTTTATCACCGACGGTCCCGTCAGTAATAACTGGTCGTGAGTTTTGACATATGGGCCCAGAAGATGCTGACGCGACTGCTTACATGTGGGACCAGGTAGTCTATTATGGGTGATGATGTGTCGTCTGACCGGTCAATGATTCTGACATGTGAGCCCATTGTTGTGGTGACGTGCATGCCAGGGACGTCGTCCATAACCGTCGTCACAATGTGTATGCGTGGTCAGTTTGTTTTATGTATTGCAAATGGCGGGCATATTTGATACAAAACTGAATTAATTTTCAAGAATTTTAATATGAATTTGTGTAAATTTTGAATTACAATGGAAATTCAGCTGAGTGACTACATCGCAAACAAAAAAAATTGTCTCCCAGACTGAGATTTTACAATAGGCAACCATAGCACAACTTCATCACCTTGAAACAATGCACCAGATTGATGGCGGTATTTCTCAGTTGGGGGAAATGAATTATTGTGACATAATCCAAGTGATGTAGCAAAGCGGTCTCTCAATGTATCAAAGAGTATTCTCGAGATCAAATATTTGCTCGTCAATGAATTTGTGGAAACATCATGTTCTTTGCCTAAGATTTTAAGTGCATGTCGGTGTACAAAAAGAGGGGTGCGTTTTTGTACCCCAATACCTGTGCACGGGCAGCCGGAGCCGCGCCCACGGTCACACCAAGCAAAGCAGGGGAGGTGAGCCAAGGTAAGACCAAAGCCCAAGATAATCAGAGCAACGCCAAGGCCAAGACCACAAAGAGCAGAGGGACGAAGCAGGTTCCCCCGGCAAGACCGTTGCCGGGGCAACCTCAGCGGCCCCGACAAGATCCTTGTCGGGACAGCTCGCCCCACACCAACAGAGCGAGCCACCCTTGAGCCCACGATCCCCAACACCATCATCCACGTGGGGCCAGGGCTCGGGAGGCACCTCCGTGGTGGCATGCAGATCTTTGTGAAGACATATTAAAGATCAGATGAGGATTAGAAGATGACGATCCTCGGCAAGGAAGGCTACCAGACCCCCGGCAAGACCCTTGCCGGGGACGACAGCGCGCCATGGCAAGACCCTTGCCGGGCCACACGGCAAGACCCTCACCAAGGACGCCAGCGGGACCACCGCCAGGCCCGCGCCAACCAAGCTTCCACCGCCGTTCCCATGCAGCTGCCAGCCCAACCAGCGGGGCGGGCACCTGCGTGGCAAACATACAGCTCCCAGGCCAACTCATCAAGTGCCTGCGTGGCGGCATGCAGATCTTCGTGAAGGCTCGACCACCGCGCCACCTCAGCTGCCTGCCTGCCTGCCTACATGGCACCGCACACATCACTGGCCGGGGCGCGTGTCGAAGCGAGGAGGAGCAGCGACGGACGGGACGGGCCTCGCCCCCGTCCCCGATAAAGCAAGGGGACACCTAAGCCATGCATTAAATGCGTCTTGTCCTGTAATATGAGCGATAAGCTCAGGGCACTGTATGCCTTTCCACCTCCTGTGTGCCACTGTGGCAGCCCCTTCTGACTATAAAAGGAGGCCCATGGCATACTGGAGGAGGATTTGGCTCTTTCGAACCACGCACTGACCACAGCTAGTTCGAGAGCTCAAGAACTCTCATAAATACACCCACCAAAGCAGGACCAGGGTTTTACGCATCCTCGCGGCCCGAACCTGGGTAAACGATCCCTGTGCTGTCTACTAGCCCTGCTCTCCTCGCAACCCTACGCCCCGGCAACCATAGTAGGGATTCTTGTGATCCCATAGGTGTCGTTCCACACCGACATCCCTGGCGCGCCAGGTAGGGGACGCAATTGTGAGAATCTGGTCTAGTAGTCAGCCTATCAGTTCTTCGTCGCCATGGCTCCTAAGAAGAAGACGGGCACGGCGATCGGCTCGTTGGGAGCGGAACGGCCCGTGCCGGTGCGGACAAGCAGTGGACCGGTCGCGGACAGGACCCGGGCCGCGGTCCGCGAGCACCAGCATCGCCCAGGCAGTCAGAGCCTGGCGAGCGGCGTCGTTCGAGCGCCAGACGACCGGCCGCACGCTGCCAGATCCAAAGACTGAGCCAGGCCCCCCACAGGCGGCGCGGGGCCCTCAGGGGGTGTCGTTGTGCCACCTCCGGGCGGCGCTGCGGCCTCCAAGACGCTCACACCGGCGACCACCGCGCGCTCTTCCCATGGTGTGCGCGCCGAGCAGCATCACCACGTTGGTGACCCTGGGCACCGCCGTGGGAAGAGCCCTGTGCGTCACTCGCAAGACGAAGGGGTCCAGCACGCTCGCCGAAGCCTGGACTACCATCAGCGGGGCAGAACAAGCGGAGGAAATCAGGTCCCGGCAAGTACTTTCCTACCGACCCCCCGAGGCTGCCGGCAAGGGTGCTGCCGTGGACGCTGAGCCTGCCCAAGAGCAACTGGCTCCAGCAGGGCGTCAAGCCTTGGCCGTAGAGACAGCCGCTCCCATGGCGGAAGAGATGCCTTTGTTCCTTGCCGTCGAGCCCCAGGCTCCGGCATGGGCGCAACATACCGTCCAATTCCTCCAAACAGGGGAGCTTCCTAAGGAGCAGGAAGAAGCGGAGAAAGTAGCCCGTCGGTCCGCCCTGTACCAGTTCGTCGATGACGTCCTGTGCCGGAGAAGGCCGAACGGTGTGAAACTGAAGTGCATCCCCCGGGAGGAAGGACTGGAGCTGTTGGCGGAGATACATGGAGGCATATTTGGCTCCCACATAGGGTCGAGGGCCATTGCCGGGAAGGCGTTCCGGCAAGGTTTCTTCTGGCCCACCGCCCTCCAGGATGCGACAGCACTAGTAACCAAGTGTGAAGCATGCCAGTTCCATTCAAAGAAGCTTCATCAACCAGCCCAAGCCCTTCAAACAATCCCTCTCTCCTGGCCATTCTCGGTCTGGGGGCTCGATGTACTGGGCCCTTTTCCCCGCGCTGTCGGGGGCTTTGAGTACTTGTATGTTGCAATCGACAAGTTCACAAAGTGGCCGGAGGTGGAAGCAGTGAGGAAGGTGACTGCTCAGTCAGCCGTCAAGTTCTTCAAAGGACTGGTCTGCCGTTTTGGTGTGCCAACCAGAGTCATCACTGACAACAGCACGCAGTTCACAAGCCACACCTTCATGCAGTACATCCAAGACCTCGGCAGCAAGGTCTGTTTTGCTTCTGTGGCACATCCACGGAGCAACGGCCAAGCGCAGAGGGCAAATGCTGAAGTATTGCGAGGCTTGAGAACGAAGACCTTTGACAAGCTGCACAAGAGTGGAAGGCGCTAGATTGATGAGTTGCCGGCGGTTCTTTGGTCGATCAGGACAAGGCCAAATCGAGCCACCGGCCAGACACCTTTTGCCCTGGTATATGGGGCAGAAGCAGTTCTCCCCACGGAACTCATATACGGGTCACCTCGAGTGCTCGCTTATGATGAGCTTGAGCAAGAGCCGTTGCGCCAAGATGACGCGACGCTCCTTGAGGAAGATCGTCCTCGGGCGGCTATGAGAGGGGCACGCTACCAGCAAGCCTTGCGCCGCTACCATAGCCGCAAGGTTCATGCCCGAAGCTTTGAGGAAGGCGACCTTGTTCTTCGGCGTGTTCAGTCGGCCAAGAATTCCAACAAGTTGACGCCGAACTGGGAAGGCCCTTATCGGGTAATGCGAGTCACCAGGCCTGGCGCAGTCCGCCTGGAGACCGAGGATGCCGTCCCAGTGAGCAACTCCTGGAACATCAAGCATCTTCGCAAGTTTTACCCATAAGGCGCGGCTTGCCGGGCCTCCCGGCAAGCCACCTTTTGTACAAGCTTTGCCGGCAAGGCATGTGACCCTTTGTACAAAGCCAGGCGCAGACCCTGAGCATAAATAAATGAAGCGCTGGCGCCCTAAGTCATAGCATGCATGCTAGGTCGAGTCTCTTCCTAGGTTAGGGTTGATAGTGCTTAGCGGCGACTAACCCCTAGCCTAGAGGTCGAGTGCGCGTCTATCTGTTCCTTTTCTGTCCTCCTTTGGTTCACAGGGCACATGAGCACTTCTGCTGAGCTACTTGGAAAGAAGGAAATGGACCGGCGCACCGACCCCGACAAACGAGAGTTGCCGGGGGCTGCAAGCACAAGGATCCAACCGCGGCAAGATGAGATTGCTGGGGGCTGCAGATCCAGATAAGTCTTTTATCCTCTGTCATGCATTTCAGAACCGGACTGGGGTATGTGAAACCTCGTTTTTATCTCTAGGCTGTCGTGCTCCCCTTTTTCCTATACCTAAGGATTATTTCCTGGGTCCGGATTTGGTTGTAGCCGTGGCGGCAAGGAGGTAAAACGAGGAGCCTAAAGCCCACCTCATCCCTGCCTCCGCCAAGAACGCTAGAACGGTCGAGTGGAGTGGGGGGGGGGGGGCGGCAAGGCCTGTTGCCGGGCGAAAAACGTTTATC
The DNA here is from genome assembly GCF_018294505.1 of Triticum aestivum. Lineage (NCBI taxonomy): Eukaryota > Viridiplantae > Streptophyta > Magnoliopsida > Poales > Poaceae > Triticum > Triticum aestivum. The sequence continues at coordinate 448,846,216 of NC_057799.1, read as the reverse complement.
TTAAACAATAACAAGGATTCGCTCCTTGTCATGGGATTTACCCACGAACGAAAAACCTGGCAAGCATCCCTTTTTCATTAAAAACATCCCATACAGGTACAGTTCGTGCGAGATGAAAAACATGAGCAAGGGGATTACAAGTTTTAAATTTAACAAAGGCCCACAGGCTTACAAACTAAAAAAGAGATAAGATGCCCGTAATCCCTTTCTTGCCCCTCTCCTCAGGAGGCAGGTCAAGGAGGCGAAAGGGCAAAAGGGGCGCCTAGGCGAGCTACGAGCAGCAGAAAGTACCAAGAGAACACCTCGGTGGCCACCCACGGGTGGGCCGGTGATGACGGTGCCGGGAAGGGAGCTGGAAGACGAGGCCGGCAAGACTGGCAATACGCGATGAAGGCGTCGGTGCCCGCGTACTCCGAGTTGACGGCCTTTCCGCCCACCCTTTTCCTCTTCCGCCGCCTCCCGACGCCAGCCACCCAAGGAGACGGCCCCGAGAAGTTCAAGGAGCTGGCCCCGCCCCCGGCTAACCTCTGCCAGAGGAGCGGCAAGGTGCAGATGCTGCTGCTGCACCCGCCCAGGCGCGGGGCATCCGACGCCTAGTCGGACCCGTCCCCGCTATCCGCCTCGCTGTCCTCCTCATCACTTGCGCTCGACGAAGAGCTTCCATCGTCAGAATCTCCATTGGAGGAGCTCTCCACGCAGCACTTCAGGCGAGTCCCGAACTCTCCGAAGACCTTGATGGAGAGTAGGCCGTCCTCCATTAATTTGAAGTAGAGGATGAGCCCCGCCGTCAGGCTGTGGATGCGAGCGAACGTCTTCCACCCATGACGGAGGTACATGACTCGAGGAGCCGGGAAGTCGACGTCGACCCGCGTGCCCCCGTTCCCGCAACCCCTCATGTGCAATCTAAGGGATTGGGGCTGGTCACACTCCATCTCCCGAGCAAACAGGGCGGGAAGACGAAGACGGCGACGCGGAGGCCGGCGCAGCCTGATGAAGAACTCGCGGGGCTGGTCTCCGACATGGCCTTCCATCGGGAAAGGCATCGTTGGCGGGGGCGAAGCCGGCACGCCGCCCCGTCCTCCTCTTCCCCGAGCACTACGACCTCTGCCCCGGCTTCGCCCCCTCCCCTTCCCCTCGCGGCCGGCTCCACCACCGCGGGCTCAGGAGGAGGAGGGACGCGTTGTCGAGCGGTGACCCTCGCCGCCACCCTCGAAGGACCAGGATTCCCTTTCTCCATGGCGAGTGAAAGGAAGAAGCAGAAGCAAGAGGAGATAGATGACAGAAGAGTGCGGGACGCCATCCCCCCTTTCCCCTCCTTATAGAGGAGCGGGGTCGGGGCTCGGCCGCCCCGTTCGGCCAATCCAGCCACCAGAGGCACGCAGAATCGGGACCGACCCGCTGCCCCAACCAGCGACGGCCCGGTTTCCCGCCCCCGCCGCTTGCTACCCCAAGTGCATGGGGGACGCGTGGCGGACATGCAGAACCGAGAGGATGGGCGAAGCGACCTCTCCCCACCCCGTGATCGTGGGGAGTGGACGCCTTGAAGACCGCGCCCCGGCCCCGTTCAGTAAATAAGCCGCGCCTCCACGCCTCCCTCTTTTTACGGGGAAGGCGCGAGCCGCCTCTTTACTGCGATGTGACGCATGCGTGTGAAAACCGCCCCACGGATGCCGCCCACTTCATGCACGCCCCACCACACCGCGCCGCGCGCGCGGGTCGTGGGAAGCGGAGCGCGCGAAAAGTCTTACCGCGGTAAAAACCGCCCCGCCTGCCCGCGCACCGTTTTGGGCCTGACCCAACAACGTGTCGCACTTATGTGTGGCCCAGGCCCGGGGGCTCCTGTCGGTGTACAAAAAGAGGGGTGCGTTTTTGTACCCCAATACCTGTGCACGGGCAGTCGGAGCCGCGCCCACGGTCACACCAAGCAGAGCAGGGGAGGTGAGCCAAGTAAGACCGAAGCCCAAGATAATCAGAGCAACGCCAAGGCCAAGACCACAAAGAGCAGAGGGACGAAGCAGGTTCCCCCGGCAAGACCCTTGCCGGGGCAACCTCAGCGGCCCGGTAAGATCCTTGCCGGGACAGCTCGCCCCACACCAACAGAGCGAGCCACCCTTGAGCCCACGATCCCCAACACCATCATCCACGTGGGGTTAGGGCTCGGGAGGCACCTCCGTGGTGGCATGCAGATCTTTGTGAAGACATATTCAAGATCTGATGAGGATTAGAAGACAACGATCCTCGGCAAGATCCTTGCCGAGGAAGGCTACCAGACCCCCGGCAAGACCCTTGCCGGGGACGACAGTGCGCCACGGCAAGACCCTTGCCGGGCCACAAGGCAAGACCCATGCCGGGCCACCCGGCAAGGCCCTCACCAAGGACGCCAGCGGGACCACCACCGGTCCCGCGCCAACCAAGCTTCCACTGCCGTTCCCATGCAGCTGCCAGCCCAACCAGGTGGGCGGGCACCTGCGTGGCAAACATACAGCTCCTAGGCCAACTCATCAAGCGCCTGCGTGGTGGCATGCAGATCTTCATGAAGGCTCCACCACCGCGCCACCTCAGCTGCCTGCCTGCCTACATGGCACCGCGCGCATCACTGGCCAGGGCGCGTGTCGAAGCGAGGAGGAGCGGCGACGGACGGGACGGGCCTCGCCCCCGTCCCCGATAAAGCAAGGGGACACCTAAGCCACGCATTAAATGCGTCTTGTCCTGTAATACGAGCGATAATCTCAGGGCACTGTACGCCTTTCCACCTCCTGTGTGCCACTATGGCAGCCCCTTCTACCTATAAAAGGAGGCCCATGGCATACTGGAGGAGGATTCGTCTCTTCCGAACCACGCACTGACCACAGCTAGTTCGAGAGCTCAAGAACTCTCAGAAATACACTCACCAAAGCAGGACTAGGGTTTTATGCATCCTCGCGGCCCGAACCTGGGTAAACGATCCCTGTGCTGTCTACTAGCCCTGCTCTCCTCGCAACCTTGCGCCCCAGCAACCGTAGTAGGGATTCTTGTGATCCCATAGGTGTCGTTCCACACCGACAGTGCAGTCTTCATCAACTTAATCTATTGATGAAGCACTACCATGGAAATATTTAGACCCTCAATTTCATCCAGAATGTGTGGCAGACTCTTCTTGATAGCTTCACGTACTTCCTGCATGTATACAAATCCATTCTTCACACATTTTAGTTCACAAGACATACATTCGTATACAACAATGTCACACAGCTAATAAGTAATTGTAAAACAAAATGTACCATAGTTATAGATTTTGGGTCCTCCATAGATGATGCAATCTCAGTAACGACAACTCCATTATCTGAGTTGTCAAGACTGTTTGTATCTTCAGCTTTCTGATCTGAAGAGATACCCCCCTTTTCTGGTGAAACTGCATTGGTCCCATATGGGAATACCCAAACTTTAGAATACAAGCTCTAGACCAGCAGGTTCTAGGCCTTCTTCCTGCAACATTTGCAGAAATAGAGTTGCATTATCCTTGATAGTTTGATTTCTAAACTTCTCACACTCCGTCAATTTGCCTGGATATGATTAGAAAGATGAAAGGATAAAAATACACAAATATAAGCGTGAAGTACAATAACAAATAGCTCAATTGCCTCTATTAATGTAAATAGACCTTGTTAATCAGGAAAGTATAACCATGATTTCAAATAACTATGAAAACTGAAGTAAATTAGTGCATCTCTGGCCAATCTCTTCGAATGTAGGGTCCTTATGAACCCTTATCACTTATATAGACAAATATTTCAACATTCATAGCTTAATTTCATTCAGACTACATTACAAACACAGATACATATAGCAAGATGTAGTTCAAATTGCATTGCAGATTACGAAATTAAACTAGTCAGACGAAAGGTCGATTACTTTAGCCTCGGACCCCCTTCTCCCGTACAGCCTGGCCTCGTTGGCATTGTGAACCCCCTTTTGGCACAGCTCGAGTACCCGGCGCTCCTCGATGCCAATCTCCAGATACATCTGCCGGATGTCCACCATGTACTCTTCGTCTGTGTGTGCCACCTCGAGCTGCTCAAACGCCTCCTGTTGGGGATATAACTACTGGTGTAACCCACCCAGGAGGGGCCGGATTACGCTATAACAATTCATTATATGAAGCCCAATATCAAGCTTGAAGATGGCGGTTCAATAAAGGGCCTAAAGCCCGTAGGCGACTTAAGGCCCGTAGTGATAAACCGTCGTAATGGCATGACTTGTGTTGTAAGGCAAGATTAACTAGTTACCGAGCCGGATACTGTTTATAAGCCGGCCGGGACTCTGTAGGCCGCGGGGCGTCAACCCGTGTATATAAGGGGATGACCCGCCGGCGGCTTAAGGGAGCTAACATCAAATCGGTAGCCAGGCATAGCGGATTCGCTCCCTGGTCATCGAAACCCTAGTAATTCCACCTCAACTGGAGTAGGCTTTTACCTTCACCGTAAGGGGCCGAACTAGTATAACCCTCGTGTCCTTTGTCCCGCTTTAACCCCTTTAAGCTTCCTAGTTGCGATGGCTCCATGACTAAGTCCTTTCACAAGGGCATCTGCCATGACTATTCCACGACAGTTGGTGCCACCGTGGGGCCAGCGCACGGTGGATTTGAGTTCTTGAAGGGCAGCTTCGAAGGGCTCAAGGGATACGCTGTGGGCCGAATGACCAAGAGTCGTCGCGGCAAGCTCTACATCGATGACGTAGGCTGGGGCCCCGACGCCGGCTCAATCGAGTACGGGTACCGGGTCCCCTTCGGCGGAGTCCATGTTTTCATTGGCAAGATCGGCGAGCCGGGCCCTGAGCCGGACATCTACACCGACCTCATCGAGACGGTTCAGCATGCGAGACCCGCCCAGACTCTGCCCGCCTTGAAGCGTGCTTTCGTGGGATGCATCCACGGAGGACTCTCTGAAGGATCTAGATCTAGCGATGAGACGGCCATCAGCTCTGATGATGAATCATCCACAGGTGAGACGGACTCGTTGTATCAACTTCGAGACGGCAGGCTCGGGGGTTGTTCCGATGGCGACAGTATTCCGGATCCTTTTGAGCCGCCAAGCCGGGTTGGAATCTTCATGGCCGGCACGCAACCTGTTCAAAACTCCGCCGCTGGGGCAGGAGGCCCTGTGCACTCGCCGGCTCAGGTGCTGATGGATCTCACGGATAAGATGACTGCCCTGTTAACCACCACGGTCGTCCCAGCGGATCAAGCTCAACATGATGCAGAGGTGGCACAGTTAAAGCTGGATATAGGACGAGCCAAGGAAGATCTGGCAGCGGAAGGAATCAGGATGGATGCAGAACGGGCGGCTCTGGACGCCCAGACTCAGCTGATTCAGGCGCAGTCTTTCCGGCTCACGATGGATCAGAACGCATCCAATGAGGTCATGAGAAGGAGGCATCAGAAGGCTCAATCTTGGCTCCCTCCGGTTTATGATCCTCGAAACCTCTTCAACACGCCCGGTGCAGGGCCTAGTAACCCGCCAGAAATCACGGCACCCGGGGCTGGAACGCCGGTTCAGCCGCAAGTGATGGGGCCTCCCCATGTGAATACTGCCCCACCTCAATACGTGCCAATACCACCGGGTCATTATTCTAATCCGTTGGAAAACATGATCGCTGCAGCGGCGCGACTGGCGGCTCTCCTAGTCGAGTGTGACTCTCCAACGGCAGTCAAAACCCGCAGGGTCAGAGAACTTCTTCAGACGGCTTTGGCACAACAGGAGGCATATTCATATAGCCGGGACAGGATTCATTCAACCCCTCGTCCAAGCCGGAGCCCAAGTTATAGCAGACACATGGTTTCAGCGGCCGGCTCAAGCAACGTCCGGTGCTGTGACTTGTCAGCTGGCCATGGCCCGGCGCATAATGGAGCCTTTAACACGGTAGACCAAGACAGAGCACGTGAAGAGGCGGAGCAGGCGGCTCAGCTGACAGCTTACCAGCCCTTCCCGGTTTATCTGACGGCTTCTATCGAGGCAGGCATAGCTACAAGGACCGGAGGTGTCCCTTGTCTAGTGCCGGTTCTCCGTAATGAACGTCTGCCCAAAGATTTCAAAGGACCTAGGAAGGTACCTAATTACATGGCTGATTTACAGCCCGGAGCATGGATTGAAAGCTACGAGATGGCTATGGAGTTGCTGGAGGTCAGCGAAGCGGCGATGGCCAAATACTTCACCATGATGTTGGATGGGACTGCCCACACTTGGTTGAAGGGACTGCCACCTAATTCCATCGGGTCATGGGCAGAGCTGAAAGCCCGGTTCATCCAAAACTTCAAAGATACATGTAGGCAATCTATGTCAATTGTGGATTTGACTAACTGCAAGCAGCAAGAAGGCGAGTCTACAACCCATTGGGTACGCTGGGTCAAGGAAATAATACATTCGTCTGATAAGATGGATGCCGGCTCTGCGGTCTTAATGTTGGAGCAAAATTGTTGTTTTGCGCCCCTGAAGATGAAGCTTGGGCGGCTCAAGCACGATTGCAACGATATGGGTAAGCTGATGGCGGCTCTGGTCAAATACGCCGACTCTGATAGTACCAAGGATCCCACGTCCGATGAGGAAAAGACAGGGAAGGGAAAGAAGAATGGCAACGGCAAGGGCCCTTAGCATAACCCGGCGAGTCAAGGAGGTAATAAGCGTAAGGCTGATGATGGTACGGAGTTTGTGGCCAACACCAACATGCAGGGTAACAAGCACCGATGTAAGGGGAGACCGCCTCCCCGGTCTGGCGGGTCAGGCCCGACGCTTGAGCAGTTGTTAAATGAGCCATGCCCAAGGCATGGCTCTAGGGAGAAGCCGGCCACTCATCTATGGAAAGACCGCGCAATCATGAAAGCTTTCAAGAATTCCAACATGTTCAACGGTAACAATGGGCAGGGCGGCGGCTCAGGTGGCGGCGGCTTTCATGGCCCGGGCGGCGGTTCAAATTCCAATTTTCAGAATTCTCAAGGTAATCAAGGTGGTTTTAACCAGCAATCTGGCCAGGGTAATCAGCAGTAGCAGCAGGGGGGATACCAGACCCATCCAAAGCAGCTCAACAGTGGACAGTATCATGTGTTTACTACCAGTTTGTGCAAGCGAGACCAGAAGCTTCATAAGAGGGCTGTGAACGCTGTTGAGCCGGCAGTTCCACGTTACTTGCGATGGTCTGAGCAGCCGATTGTATGGAGTAAGGAAGATCACCCTCCCCGGGTTGATAATCCGAGTCACCTGGCCTTGGTGGTGGCTCCTCAAGTTGGTGGGTATAAATTCACTAAGGTACTCATGGACGGAGGTAGTAGCATCAACATCCTCTATTATGAGACCTTCCGTCGTATGAGATTAACTGATAAAAGCCTCAACCAGTCCAATACCGTTTTCCATGGTGTGGTGCCCGGTAAGTCGGCGTATCTAGTTGGTAAGATCGAGCTGGAAGTAGCCTTTGGAGATGAGTACAACTACAGGGCGGAAAAACTGACTTTTGAGGTGGTCAAAATCAGAAGCCCGTACCATGCTTTATTTGGGCGGCCGGCTTACGCCATGTTCATGGCACGGCCGTGTTACGTATATTTGCAGCTCAAGATGCTGGGTCACAATGGGACCATTACGGTGCATGGCAGCCCAAAGATAGCCTTGGAGTGCGAGGAAGGTGACGCTGCTTACGCTGAATCTGTTTGTGCGACAGAGGAATTAAAGTTTTACAAGGATAATGTTGACCCGGCAGATATGACGTCTTTGAAAAAGCCGACCACGGAGCATGAGCCGATAATGAAATTTAAGTCGGCCGATGAGACTAAGCTTATTGACTTTGTGCCAGCCGACTCATCTAAGCAGTTCAGCATCAGTGCCAATCTGGATCCTCAATAGGAAAGCGCGCTCATCGAGTTCATCCGTGAGAACCGGGACATCTTTGCATGGAAACCTTCTGACATGCCGGGTGTACCGAGAGAACTCGCTGAGCACACTCTTAATATTGATCCAAAATTTAAGCCAATCAAGCAATTTCTCCGGCGGTTTAATGAGGAGAGGCGGAAAGCCATTGGTGAGGAAGTAGCCCGGCTCTTGGCGGCCGGGTTCATCGTTGAAGTCTTTCATCCAGAATGGCTAGCTAACCCGGTGCTCGTGCTCAAGAAGAACGGCACCTGGCGTATGTGTGTGGATTATACGGATTTAAACAAGGCTTGTCCGGCTGATCCTTTTGCTCTCCCCCGTATTGATCAAATTATTGATGCTACGGCGGGTTGTGAGCGTTTGAGTTTTTTGGATGCTTACTCTGGATACCATCAGATCAAAATGGCAGTTAAGGACCAAGAGAAGACGGCGTTCATTACCCCTTTTGGAGCCTTCTGTTATGTGTCTATGCCTTTTGGGCTCAAGAGCACCCAGGCGACTTACCAGCGGTGCGTACAGAATTGTCTTCATAATCAGATTGGGCGCAACGTTCATGCCTATGTGGATGATATTGTGGTAAAATCCAGAGAGAAGGAGACCTTGATAGACGATCTGAGGGAGACCTTTGGTAATCTCCGAGTCTACATGATGATGCTTAACCCGGCCAAGTGTGTTTTTGGTGTTCCTGCAGACAAGCTCTTGGGTTTTCTGGTTTCTCATAGAGGCATTGAAGCTAACCCGGAGAAGATCAAGGCAATCACCTCTCTGGCTAAACCGGCGTGTATAAAAGACGTCCAGCGTCTGGCGGGTCGGATCGCTGCTTTAAGTCGATTTATAAGCCGGTTGGGTGAAAAGGCCATACTGCTGTATCAGATGATGAAGAAAACAGGTGACTTTGTCTGGAGTGATGCTGCCAACACCGCCTTTGAGGATTTGAAAAGACAGTTAGCTGAACCGCCAGTTCTTGCTGCTCCTGTTGATAAGGAGCCCTTATTATTGTATGTAGCCGCTAACACACGAGCCGTCAGTGTGCCATCGTGGTGGAGCACAAGGAGGCGGGTAAGGAAAATCCGGTTCAGCGGCCGGTTTACTACGTCAGCGAAGTACTTATTGAGTCCAAGCAACGGTATCCACATTGGCAGAAGCTTGTTTATGGGGTATTCATGGCAAGCCGGAAGCTTAAGCAATATTTCCAGGGCCACCCTATCACTGTGGTTAGTTCTGCTCCTTTAGGAGATATCATCCAAAACAGAGAAGCCACAGGAAGAGTCGCTAAGTGGGCCATTGAACTTGGGCCTCATGGTCTAAAGTATGTGCCATGCACGGCTATCAAATCACAAGCATTGGTAGATTTCATCAACGATTGGACAGAGCTGCAGATGCCTGAAGAGAAACCGGATAACACATACTGGACTTTTCACTTCGACGGGTCCAGGCAATTGGAGGGCTCGAGGGCTGGAGTCGTGTTAGCTTCCCCTCGAGGTGACAAATTTTGTTATGTATGACAGTTGATGTTTCCCTATACTAACAATGCAGCTGAGTACGAGGCCTTGCTCCATGGTCTTCGGATGGCTAAGGAGATGAGCTTAAGCCGGGTAAGGTGCTTTGGCGACTCAGATTTGGTGGCCCAACAAGTATCAGGCAAGTGGGATTCCAAGGACCCCCTCATGGCGGCTTATCGCCGTGAAGTTGATGCCATTGCCGGACATTTTCAGGGTTACCAAGTAGAGCACATTGACCGCAGAAAGAACGAGGCGGCTGATGCCTTAAGCTGGCTGGGCTCTCAGCGAAAGCCGGTGCCGCCTAATACTTTCTTGGATATTCTGCATAACCCTTCTGTCAAGTTACCTACAGAGGAAGACTTGGCTGTTCCGGACCCTGAAGCACAGTTGGCGGCGGCTCTTCATGTTATCCCAGATTGGACAGTGCCATACTTGGCTTACATGACCCGGGGAGAATTGCCTGAGGATGAAATTTTGGCCAGACAAATAACCCGGCGGTCTAAGTCAATGATAATTGCCAATGGCGAGTTGCATCATCGCAGTGTCACTGGGGCTTTTCAGCGTTGTGTTTCCCCTGAGGAAGGGCAAGAAATTTTATGAGAGATTCACGAGGGGGATTGTGGCCATCATGCCGTCTCAAAATCCCTTGTGGCCAAAGCTTTTCGTCACGGTTTTTATTGGCTGACGGCTCATGTTGATGCAGAGGACTTAGTCAGTAAATGTGACGGTTGTCAGAAGTTCTCAAGACGTGCTCACGTGCCGGCTCAAGAGTTGAGGATGATTCCAATTACTTGGCCGTTTGCAGTATGGGGGCTTGATATGGTTGGAACTTTCACAAGGTCCAAGGATAAGAAGACCCACCTCTTGGTGGCGGTTGACAAGTTCACAAAGTGGGTTGAGGCAGAGCCAGTTAGTAAGTGTGATGCAGCCACGGCGGTTCAGTTCATGAAAAAGGTGATATTTCGCTTTGGTTTTCCACACAGCATTATAACTGACAATGGTACCAATCTGTCTAAAGGCGCCATGGAAGAATTTTGTCAACGAGAGCATATTCGACTTGATGTTTCATCAGTGGCTCACCCCCAATCCAATGGTCAAGCTGAGAGAGCCAATCAGGAAATCTTGAAAGGCATCAAGCCCCGGCTTTTGGTCCCTTTGCAGCGGACGCCGGGTTGTTGGGTGGACGAGTTACCCTCTGTGATATGGAGCATCAATACTACTCCTAATAGGTCTATGGGTTATACGCCTTTCTTCATGGTTTACGGAGCCGAGGCGGTTCTCCCTAGCGACATCCGTCATGACTCGCCTCGTGTGGCGGCTTATGCTGAGACGGACAATGAACAAGCGCGTCAGGATGCTCTTGACTTGTTGGATGAACAGCGTGATATAGCAGCAGCTCGCTCGGCGATTTACCAACAAGACCTGCGCCGCTATCACAGCCGCCGGGTTAAGTCTAGAACCTTTCAGGAAGGTGACTTGGTGCTCCGGCTCATCCAGGATCAAACAGATGCACACAAGTTATCCCCACCTTGGGAAGGGCCCTTTGTGGTCAGCAAGAACTTGCACAACGGGTCATACAACCTCATCGATGTTCGAGAGCACAAAGATTCATGTAAGTCGGAGGAGGAGACCCGCCGGCCGTGGAATATAGCTCAGCTTCGGCCTTATTACACTTGAGCCACCGGCTCTCATAATGTACATATTTTCGTGACAATGTATATATTATGATAAATAATAAAGCAGGACCTCTGTCCTTTTTCCCCTCAAAGGTAAATGTGTCATTGTTATTTTCATTATGATCTCACATGGTCACTTGGGGGCTGATCCGGCTTACGATCGTATTCGAATCTAACCGCTAAAAATTATGATCACTAGGGGGCTTCCTGTTCAAACATAGGTCGTATTCGAACCAAAGAGAACATAGCTGTCGATACCCTTTTGATCGGCACACTGCCGAGCTCATTGGGGAGTTTCTTGGTCATATTTGAACCATAGCTCAACCCCCTTTGAGAACCGACGTGGATGGTATTCGAATCAGCGTCGTTAAACAACTCTCAAGGTCATTTGGGGGCTTCCTGTTCAAACATAGGTCGTATTCGAACCAAAGAGAACATAGCTGTCGGTAACCTCTTGATCGGCAACGCCAAAGCCATTGGGGGCTATATGATCGTATTCTAATCTTAGCTTAACCCCTTTGGGATGGTTTTCTGGTCGTATTCGAATTAGAAGCCTCCAAGTTTTTTGAAGTCTTTTCTTGTAAACAATTTTTGGATTCCATTTGAAGTTCTTTTGATCATGTCTAAAGTGTTCAAGGGTGGTTCCTATTCCACCAGCTTAACCTTGATCAATAAAGATGATCGCATATAATAGACATCATATTACAGAGTTGGGTTCTCACCCTCATTGTTCGGGTCACATAAACCGGAAGTATAATCGAAGGGTCACAGGTATGCTGTTGTGGTTGTCTCGAAGATATAATTGAGAACCGGCTTTTTATGATTTTGACTCTGGGTTATATGTAAAATATATGACCCTCTATGCGGTAAGCCGCCAAGGGACTTGTAATTTGTTCTCTATGCAGGACAGTTAAAGGCAGCCCTTTAAACATAAGAAAGAAGAGGATCAGCATAAAATAGGGCAATATAAAATGGCGGCTTAAACAGTGTTGAGCGCCACACAGGTGCGCGATGGCACGACAAAAATAAGTGTTTTCCTACTCTATTACATGACTCCCCGAGTCCAAATAGTGAAGCATTGTTTTTATCAAGACATAAATATGAGCCGCCTGAGGAATCAAAGGTGTTGTTGGGCTGACGCTTCCGGTTCATCCCTTTCCACTCCTCCGGCTGTTTCCCTGTCCTGGAAAGTTGATGATTTCCAGTCAATGCCACTCAAGGCTTCAAATTCAGCTTCATCATCAATTAACCCGGCCGGATCAACTTCAGGGGCGAAAGTATGCTTATGAGGGTGAGGGATCAGACTGATTGCCTCATAATGTGGTGTTGGAATTCTCTGATTATCGGCGTCATAACCCGGTTGGTATTTGCTAAGATCCGTATCATTACCGATCAGAGTGGCCACAGGACGTACGTCCTTCACGCAAGCGGCGAAATCCTTCTGGTCAAATGGGGTGCTGTCCTCCTTCAAACTGGGATACCCAAGGGCGATGTCGGCCGGGTCTAGCTCCGGTAGCCACGCCTTGGCCCGGCTTAAAGCAGCTATGGCTCCGGCTCTCGCAGAAGCTCGTCTAAATTCTTGGAATCGTTGAGGTAGCACGGCAAGCCGCCTTAGCACATCCGCCAGATGAGTGGGAACTTCATTTGACAGAGCCACGACGGCTAAGGTGCGTTGTGACCCGGTGTAGAGTTGTTCCACCAGGGTATATACGGCCTTCAGTTTTGTCAGCATGTTCTCGTTGAGATTGGCACTCCTGGAGCCTGCATTACAAGGTCAGGTGAGCTGAGGACAATTGAGATGTTTGTTGAAAAAGATTCAAGCTAGCTAACACTTACAGAATAACTTACCAAAGATTGCTAAGACCATCTGAGATATATGGCGTTTTAAGCCGGATAGCTCGGTGGTTGTTTCTGCAAGAGTGGCCTCCGCTTGTTCAGCCCGGTTGAGTAAAGCGGTCTTTTCATCCGCCCAGGACTTTCTTTCTGCCTCAAACTTCTTTTTCAATTTCTCTTGTGCGGATATACTGACTTCAAACTTGGAATTTGCCTTTTGGGTTTCAATTTCTTGAGTTTTCAGGCGATTCTTCAAGTCGGAGATCTCTGATTCAAATTGCTTAATGGCGGCCTGTATAAATTCCGAGTTACAGTTAGGATTATCATAATGCAACATTAAGTCCCAAGCACTTTGCAAGCAAAGATACTTGGCACTTGGGGGCTAATGTATGCTAAAGAGCTCTAATTACAGTGGCGGTTCATGGAGATAAAGTCCCAAGCACTTTGCAAGCAAAGATACTTGGCACTTGGGGGCTAATGCATATTGCTGTTCAAGTACTTGGTTAAAATACGGTGAAGACCGGTTCAACTATGTTGTCTAAGCCGGCCCTTGGGTGCTACCGGATAAGGCGGTTTTCTTACAGTGATTATTAAGCTGATGACAAGTCTATAACATATTTCATCATAAGTAATAGACTTGGGGGCTGGCCTAGTAAGGATAAATAAGGAACAAGCAACAAGAGTTATACCTCAGATTTTTGGTGTATTTGTTTCACCATATCAACTTCCAGATCCCGGCTGTTATGCACTTGGTTTACATAACCAGAGACGATTTCTCCAATACTCAGATGAGCATAATCAGTGACATCCAGCCGGGTTTTGCGACATTCCAGAAGTTCTTCTTTGGCGGAGCACTTGGCCAGCGCGGTGGGTCTTCCCGGTTCAATGAAGTCAGTCCAGATGATTTCGACGTCCGGGTCATCCGCCTTGGCCGGGCTAGGGTTCTCCGGATCTTCAGAACCTTCCATGGCTTGTTTGACGAGCGGATCAGTGGTGAGAGTTGGAGTGTCATGGGCTGGTTCAGGCGATGGCTCATGAGCGGAAGTATCAGGAGCAGCCGCTCTGAGCTCCGGTTCAGCAAAGACTGGCTCTTTTGCCGGCTTACTTTTCTTCGTCCTCTTGCTGGGCTTTACTTGTACACTGAAAATTAAAGGGTTAGTACAAAAAACATGAGTAAGATAAGCACAAGATAAGCATATTATCACTACCCTGGAGCGGTTTTGAAAGCCGGCATGCTGGACTGCATTGATTCGTCGGAGGAAGGTGAAGTTCCCTGATAGTTTGAGTCAGAAGAATTGAGTGGTTGACGAGTGAAACCTGCCAAAGGATACAAAGAATATAAATCAGAGATAACCTCAGCCCGGCGTTTTCTTGTTGCATCGGGTAAGCCGGAGGAGAGGTCCTCATCTTTACTGGTCCGGGTCTGCCTCCGACTCTCGTGAATATGTTGCTTCAAAAGAAATTGAGGATCTTGATAAGCTAAAGGATGTGAAAATCTTACTTTCCGGGTTACCCTTTGGACTTTCTGTCTCGGCAAAGGCTCGGAGTCGGAGGAAATTATAGTTACCTCTTAAGTTACTGCATGACTTGCTCCTGTATCCTCCTGCTGATAATCAGTGTCAATAAGATGGTTAAAGAAGGAGCCTAAAGAGTCAAGAGTTACCTCTGACTCGGAGGTATCGTCCAGATGAAACATATCCGAGGCGCTAGGTTTGTTCCCCTTCTTACGGGCAGTGGCTTTTCTGGCGGCTTTCTTGGCTTTTCTGGCCTTCTTTGCAGCCTCATGGTCATACTTGACCTTCCAGAATTTATCACCAGCCTGTAAAATATAGCAAGAGTTTTTGAGTAAAGATGAAATTGTCAAAGTGGAAAGTAAGATGCTCAAGTTAATGGTTTACCGCTGGAGCCGGGTTAGCCTTGCAGAAAGGACTTAAGCCTGCTTTCCCACAATCTGCCAGGCTCTCGTTCAGAAGAGACTTGGTCATGTCATCAACGATATCCTCAGGTAAGTCGTCAGGACTGTGCCGTAGAGGATCATTTTTCTGGCCTGTGTAATCGCACATCAAGCTGGGGCGGCGGCTCAAGGGAATCACCCGCCAGGCAATCCAAACCCGGACCAAGTCAATGCCGTTTAGGCCGTTCCCCAGAAGAGCTTTAATCTTGTTGATGGTGGGGGCAAGTGTTTGACATTCAGCCGGAGATAATTTATCTGGTAAAGGGTGAGTTGACTCCAGGCGCAGGGCGCGAAAGCCGGGCAAGGGGTTCTCATCAGCCGGAGAAGTGTCCTGACAGTAGAACCATGTCTGGTTCCAATCTTTAGGGTGACTCAGCGGCTCGGCATAAGGGAAGAGGAAGTCTCTATGTCGCTGGATTGAGATCCTGCCAAGTCCCAAACTGGGCCCATGGGCACATTCTTTTTGACGGTTCAGATAAAATAACTCTCTAAAGAGTAGTATGTTGGGTTCTTCTCCAAGGTACACCTCACAGAATACTTGGAAATTGCAGATGTTTGACACGGAATTGGGTCCGATGTCTTGAGGCCGCAGGTCAAAAAAGTGCAAGACGTCTTTGAAATTTTTTGAGCCGGGTGGAGCAAAGCCCCAGCTCATGTGATCAGTAAAAATGACAACTTCCCCATCCTTGGGTTGAGGTTTTTCTTCTGACGGGTCAGGAGCACGATAAGACAAGATCTCTTTCTTCGGCAGATGACCACTCTTCACAAAACCGTCTAAGATGCTATCAGTGACGGTGGATTTAACCCAGTTGCATGTGATGGGTGCTTTGGGAGCCATGGGCGGCATTATGAAGGATGGAAGCCTATGACAAAAATAAAAATTTCCGGCTCAAATTTAAGCCAGAGAAAGTACTTCAATTCATATTCAAGATGGCGGCTTACGAAGGGGCCTAATGATATATGGCTAATTGTGTCAGATTGTTTAAGCCGCCATGGGAAACAGTAGCAATTAAATTATTTAAATCCACTATGAGTGATCAGAATCATTCATTGAGCATTGCCTCGTTAAGCCGGCGGTAAGAGCCGCCATGGATAATGGATACAGTTTTTGTCTAAGTATCGCACAAACAAGTCTCACAGGTTGCAGTTGCTATTTTGGATCAAACGGTGGTTCAAAAAAGAAAATATTATAGACCTAAAAACTAGTGCAGATGAGTTCGTGAGCTCTAATGAGGTCTTTTTACAAGCAAAAGGGATCAGCTAGTATTGAAAATGGATGCGAAGCAACTACCGCATGAGTTCCATACTACTTTTGGATCAAATAAAGCCGCGGTGGAGGAACTACGAAGAAACTGTGTTGAACCATGAAGAACACGGAAGAACTTGAAAACCCTGAATGCAGATCTGAAGTGCGGGAAGGTGAAGACTTACGGCTGTAGATCTACTGCGGAGGATCGCCGCCGTTCTCTGGTCGATTCAGGTTGATGCAGCGGCCAAGACCGACGAAGATGAGGTGCTCTGCTGCGGCAGCGGCGGCGGAGCTCGAGCAGCAGCGAAGTCGCGAGAGGAAGAAGATGACAGAAAGGGGGAGAATGAAGAAATACCTAAAGGTCGTGCTTATTTATAAGGAAATACTGACAGAGAGGGCGCGAGAAACGAGCAGGCCAGACATGGATATCCAGCTACTCCGACGCCTCGATTTTCAGGATGGTCATTAAGATAAAGATCCGTTGAGATATGACAGAATAAAATGAATTTAATGGAAGATGACGTCATGGCGGGTTATCATGAATCCAGAAGATGACGTCATGGCGGGTTATAACTTTGCACAGACAGAAGCCAGAAGGTTTTTCTTAAAGTATTGAAGATTGACATGAACCGGTTCAAATCAATCTAGGGCCTAATGTTGGTGATATAACTACTGGTGTAACCTGCCCAGGAGGGGCCGGGTTACGCTATTACAATTCATTATATGAAGCCCAATATCAAGCTTGAAGATGGCGGTTCAATAAAGGGCCTAAAGCCCGTAGGCGACTTAAGGCCCGTAGTGATAAACCGCCGTAATGGCATGACTTGTGTTGTATGGCAAGATTAACTAGTTACCGAGCCGGATACTGTTTATAAGCCGGCCGGGACTCTGTATGCCGCGGGGCGTCAACCCGTGTATATAAGGGGATGACCCGCCGGCGGCTTAAGGGAGCTAACATCAAATCGGTAGCCAGGCATAGCGGATTCGCTCCCTGGTCATCAAAAGCCTAGTAATTCCACCTCAACTGGAGTAGGCTTTTACCTTCACCGTAAGGGGCCGAACCAGTATAACCCTCGTGTCCTTTGTCCCGCTTTAACCCCTTTAAGCTTCCTAGTTGCGATGGCTCCACAACTAAGTCCTTTCACAAGGGCATCTGCCGTGACTATTCCACGACACCTCCCGGTTCTCACATCTAGATACCACTCGGCATTTGATTTCGATGGGCGTCGACACGTTGGCTGTGCCGATTGGGAAGTTCAGTTTCGCTTTCCAGCCGTGCAACGCCACCGCCTTGATGTCGTACACCTTCGCTGTGAGCTCCGCCGATTGGTGGGAGACCAGCCAAAACCGGACGCCTGTGTTAGTGTCTCTGATTTCTGACGCCCACGTCCCCCACGAGCTCTGCCGCATGCTGTGGTACTTCTTCGACGGTGGCATTGGCAGGTCGGCACCAAATGAGCACGAAAGGGGGTCGTCACCGCATCGGCGGTAGCTCGACTGTATGCCTTGTTGTGGATTTGCCGTACGAATCGTCGGCGACTTCCTAGGAGGGTCGGATCATGCCATGTGGGGTGGCTCCGGCCTATTCAAAGATTCGTCGGAGGTGGGAGGGCCTAGGAGGGGATGGATTTCAGCGTCGGCGGATACGATGTGGTGGTGGTGAGGGCAGCGGGAGGGGCGGCGTAGAGATGGGTGTGACTGCTTTCTAGATGAGCAGTTATAAAGAAAACTCCTTCGTACCCTCTGATGGAGGGGAAAGCTGGGTTTAGGTCTATAACGCAACTAGAATAACAAGATGCTACCAGATCTATAAGACACGCACCAAACAACCTAATAAAAACCATCAATTTTTTATTGAAGGTAAAACTAGCAACATGAGTGAACCATAGAAATCTAGATGGGTTTGGGTATTGAAGGAGGAGCAAATATTGGTTACCTTTATGAAAAGGCCTTGGGCTTGTCGGTAGCGTTTCCTTGCGGGCGATGGCAAGGCGGTGATCCCCTTTTGTCATGTCATATGCCGGCACCGAGGCGGGGAGGGAAACCTATCGCCGGGAGGGATCTAGATCTAGAGCAGACGATGGAGACGAGGCGAAAGTGTGAAGTTATGTATGGGGGTAGTTGTGATCAAGTAATGAGATATTTACCCGCGCTACTGATACGGTGCTACAGCTAACCTGCAGCAGCAGCGCGTGTCTGCCCACGCTACTGCTATACAAGCGTAGCAGCAGTGACCAGTATAAAAGCGCGCTACTGCTAATAGCTCTAGCGCACTTTATTAGGCCGCGCTACTGCTAGTGGCACGCTGCTGCTAACTTTTCTCCACTCGCTACGACTAATTTTATTAGTTTTTGATTTTTTCTGCATATTTGTTTTGTATTTGAACAGGCTTTATACAAGAATCTTTAGCACATACAAATGTCATCATCATACACATACAAATGGCTGCGAGACCACACATGTAATCATAGCATATACGTACAAATAGTCTCATCATAATCATCATCCAACACAAAGTGGTCTCTCGTCATCATCTCAAAAATAGCGATACATGCAAGTCTCGAATACTTGCAACTACAACATCATCCATCTAAACAATGATATACGCGAGAAGTGCTATCATTATGAGTGATAGTGGAACTATGCAGTACATGAGGCGGCGGTTATGAGTCCTCTCTCGCGCTAGCGTGAACCTCAAGTAACTAGATTGTGCTTCTTGTATGCTTTTGAAGCCTTTATGGCTGGCGCCCGAGACCCCCTCCACTTGCGCCTGACACCCATGCCACTCATCGTACACTCCCGGAACCTTCCCTTTGTACACGAGATAGCACTTCTTCTTCGCCATCAAGAATCTAGGTACCTGTTAGAGATGCATCTTCATCAAGAGAATGTACGATCATATGCAACAAAATATACTAGAGCAACACGAAAAAGAAAGGGTTAACAACTAGATGCAACATATAGTACGCAAACTAATTCACTAGAGGTACACATGTCATCATACCCCAACTAACAAAATAGCGTTACGCAAGTTCGGCAGGGACCGTGGACATCACAAAGTTTCATCGCTATAGAAAGTATACAAGTTCAACCGACACATATCATCATCATCGGCATCGTAAATCACTAGAAGTTCCATCCTTCCATATCGTCAAGGATGGACCCTAGCTTCTTGAACGACGTGAGGTCATGATGTTGCATGCATATGCGAGTTCGGACGCCAGCTCGCGATATAGGGCCGTGGTTGAACATCCCCTTCTCATCGACGACTTATTTCATGATGATCATCGCAATGTCCCTTTGGATGCGAAAGAAGTCATCTCTAAGTTTATAATCCACTTCTCCATGAGATTCTACCCACTTGTGGATATGATCATCGTTTCTGGTTGTCATACGAAGCTTTTGGTGATCCGTGTTGAACTCAATCATGAGATGGAGGAGGTAGAATCCATCTTTCTTGCTTGGTTTTGGGACATGGATGCAGCAGAAGTTAGTTTTATGCCAGAAACCCAACTTCTTGTTCCTTTGTTTCCTGATCTGCAGGTGGCCACCCCTAATGCTGAAGCCTTGGAGAGCATTTCATTATGTGGGTGTAGTCCTTCTTCTCATAGTCTCTGGTAGGGTCGAAATACACGGCGTGGGAGACTCGCGAGTAAAGAACGATAAGGACGGCGCGCCCGTTGCTGCAGGGAAAAGACACCTCAAATTATTCTCCATATGAGTGAGAAGGAATGATTGAAATGTACGAAAGGGTTCTCCGGAACTGACTTACTTTGGATGATAAGGCAGGAAGACAATTTCCTGGTCCTTATTCTGTACTATGAAGTTTTGGAGGTACTCCCTAGCAGCTTCACGCTCAAAGTTGCCGAGACTCAAGAAAGACTCATGCATGTAGTACGGATCCGCCACACAGATTTGCGAGACTTCTTCTCACTTCATGACGGAGCTCATATGTAGCGCAAAAAGGCGTATGATTGTAAAATCGAGCCGCCTTGTCAGAAACATCTCAAAGATATGGTCAAACCGCAAGAAGAACACCTCCACGGGCCGTGTGTCGACATAGCACTTCCCCTCAGGCACACGAGCCACGTATGTCGGATATCCTAGATCCTTCGAGGCTAGTAGGCTTTTCTCAGTCGACAGCACATGGTCTTGCAGTCTCCTGAGATCCCCTGATAGTGCCTCTAGCGGTTTCAGCGGTAGCATCGGCTCGCCCATGAGATGGAACATGGTCGCACCTTTCACGGGTACACACTCTTCAGAATCTACCGTCTGGCTGCTATGTGCTTTGGCTTGTTTGTAGGCAGCTATCTTCCCTAGTCTCTTCCTCTCCTTTTTCTTGGGCACACCTTCCAGACCCTTCCTTAACCCCTGCCCCAGTGTTGCCGGGCTAAGCACTGTATGACTCCCGGCTAGTTGAGCCTGTGTTGAGGCGTCATCTTCAGGCGTGTCCTGTGAGGATTTCATGAAGAGAGACTTCTTGCAATCCCTGCTATGACGGTCCTGCCTAGGTAGATCATCCATATCCCCATTAGCATGATGATAGCCCGATTCGTCATATGGTTGACTCATCATGTCTAAGTCACCCTCATACGTGTTTGTATTGAGGAAACCCATTGGGTCCTCCATCTCCTCCATCTCATCATCCATTCTCTGTTCTACGGGACCGACTACATCAGCCAGTACTATTGCACCCCCTTCATCACGTCGTCCGTCGCTCTCACCCGGCAGTACAGGACCTGGTAATTGCATAGGCGGGGTGGTGGTCTCCATACATGCTTGTTGATGTGTGGTTATTGGTGTGCTCTCGGCTGGATCCAGACGAAGAAGATTCTTCGGCCATAGCAGCACCCAACCCTTGCACCTTCCAATCCGTGGCGGGGTCTCGTCGTCCTCTCCCCTTAGGCGTAATGGAGGAGGCAAATCCTCGTGCCCTGATGTCACACTCGACAAGGTAACTGATACGTATCCAACGTATCTATAATTTATGAAGTATTCATGCTGTTATTTTTTAATTCTTGGGTGTTTTACAATCATTTTATAGCAACTTTATATCATTTTTTGGGACTAACCTGTTGACCCAGTGCCCAGTGCTAGTTGCTGTTTTTTGCTTCTTTTTTACATCGCAGAAAATCAATATCAAACGGAGTCCAAACGCAACAAAACTTTACGGAGATTTTTTCTGGACCAGAAGGAACCCAATGGGCCTGAGCTGCACCTGCACTACAAAAAAATACACTTCCGTGATGATACATGTTTGTCACAGTAGGTCACGTTTTCTGTCATGCATGTACATCCATGACAAATTTATGATAGAATGAAGATAGTCATACCTGTGCTGTCGTGGAAGTGTTCCATGACATTACCAAAATTATCATCACGGAAGTGTCCACTTCCATGACGATAAATCGCGCGTCACAGAAGTGCTTTCGTCAAGGGTGACCAAAATTGTGGCATCCACCGTAACGGAACGCCGTTAAGCTATCGGGTCCAGTTTTGGATCCGATAACCCGTTAACAGCCCGGACCAATGGGGATTTTCCACGTGTAAAATTCTGATTGGCTGACGGAAACACGTGTCAGCTCCGCGTTGGCACAGGTGTCACTCATCCAATGGGCGAGATGCGCCTATGATATGCTGACATGTGGACTGGCCCAAAAGTTGCCCATAAAGTTTAAATGGGCCGGCCCAACTAAAGGCCCACAAGATTTTGCGGTCCATAATGGGCCAGCCCAGCAAAAGGCCCACGAGATTTTGCGTATCATAATGGGCCGGCCTAGCTAAAGTCCCACGAGATTTTGCGGGCCATTATGGGCCGGCCCAGCTAAAGGCCCACGAGATTTTGCGGACCATAATGGGCCGACCAAGATAAAGGCCCAACATTCTCAGTTAAGGCCCGTACGGCTAGTGTCAAATCGGCCCATCAACGGCCTATCCTAAACTTGTCATCATCGCGGCCCATGGTCACTTCTGGCCCGTTAACAGTCCGCTAAGTATATGGGGCGAAATACGGCCCGGTGTATTTTCGGCCCGTTAAAGGTCCTGCTTCATTTGGGCCCATTTACAGACCATTGAAACTTTTGGCCCATAAATGACCGTGAAGGATTTGGGTCCTATTCGGCCATGTATGACATTCGGCCTGTTAGAGGCCCACTATAGATTTGGGCCACTTTTGGCCTGTTGTGATTTTCGGCCTGTTAATGTCGGATGAAATCCATGGGCCGTATGTGGCCCAATGTCACATCGGGCCCATTAACGGCCCATATAAAAATGACGATAATCTAGCCCGACCGAACTTCCGGCCTGTTAAAGGCCCGTGTATAAGGTCGGCGCATTTACGGCCCGTCCGAATTTCAGCCTGTGAAAGATCCGCATCGGAAATGGGCCCAATCTCACTTTCGGTCTTTTAAAGGCCCATATTTTTTAGGGCTCGAGGTATTTACACCTGTAAATGGCCTATTGTTAATGAGGGCCCAAATTATGTTTAGGCCTGTTAAAGGCCCACTATGGGCACAGGCCTACCAGAAAAATATGAAATCTTATGTTGATTTAGGACCAAATATTTTTAGTGGGCTACATGCAAATTCCGGCCCATAATCGTTTTTAGCCCAATTGGAATGGGCCCGATGAATGTTGGCATGTTGGGCTCCTACGAAGCTTTCGGCCGAATACATTACTAAGATAAACCTACACTATACAAAAGTAGCGTCGTAATTATTGCAGCCTTTGGCAGCAGCATAAATGTTGTATCACAACAAAAGGCCCGTTGGCATAAAGTTTACAGTCCTTGCAGATAAAAGCACCATCAGATGTATAGAAGCACAAATCATTTGACCTGAGTGCTAACGTTTCAGGCTATATAATCTGATGGAGCAGCACGATCTTCACCTTTTTTCCGCCATTGCTCTTGAACAACGAAGCGAAAGTCTGATAGTCTGGTTTCAAAACCACTCATATCTTGACGACATTTGTCAACCACTATTCTTGTTTCCAAAACGATGTCCATTAGGGATTGGACTTGTGTCTGGAGCACAGATATATCACTTTGTCTAGCAGGAAGATTTTGTTCAGTAGGCGATTTGGATGAGGTTACCTTGACAACCAACCCAGAATTACGCAGGAAGGTGCTTTTTGCACTGTTAGTGGAGAGATACTGACGCACTGCAGCAAGAGGTGACATTGTGCCTGTGGTAGCCTCGTCACCTTCAGGTGGTTGTGGTTGTTCAGTCATTTTTTCCATAGCTTCCTGGAAGTTTGAACTTGTAGATTAGTGTACCAGATAAGTTACTAATGAGACAAAAACAAACAAAGTAGGTTACACGTTTACACATAACTTATTTTGGTGAACTACTGTAATACATTAGCATGTATTGTAGTGCCAACTACATAATAAAATCACTTTCGGAACATATGTCCATGTAGCATGCCTACTGTATTGTCTATTTCCTCACATGCGTTGACATCTAAGGATAAAGAGACATGGTTTAAAGTAGGATGAACATAGTATGACATCATTCATATCATGGGCAAACAGATATAAAACAAACAGGCTATTTTATCATTGTGTGCGCACGTGAACGTAACAACTAGAATACAGATCAAAACCATGTAAGGTGAAATGATACGTTAAGACAACTGTGTATAAAAGTTAACAGAGTAACTGACATTGGCTGCAAACCAAGTAGTTAAATGAACACATCACAGTACCAATCAGTTCAAAGGCAAGAGGAGTAAGGACTTACAACACCGGCTTGAACTGGTGTGCTCATGCCCTTCATCTTGCTGGTGTGGCAATCCTTGAAGATTTCACTGCATTTGGCTCAGGCTCTTTTTGGTCCGCATAGGCTTTCCTCTGTATTTGGAACAAGTCAATATAGATACGATAATATGGCACAGAAAAAAGAAGGAAGTAGCAGCCCCTTACAAGAGCCTCGCAGTGTGCAATATAGCTACGAGATCCTGTTGTCTGTTGGAATTTCACTTTAGAACGGTTGGTCTTGTTCTTCAAACAGTTAGCCTAGAAGAAGATACACTTGTAAGGCACATACATAAATACAAGTTCAATATGTGGTCTAATCAAATACATATAGCCTACCTGATACTTTGGATCAGACCAGTGTTTAACGAGGGTTGTCTAGTCTTCATCTGTAATATATTCCACTGGAGATGTTTGGGCGATTTCATTGTTAGCCTTGCCTTCAAAGTGAGATTTTCTAAGGTGGTACCGATACTGTCGCAGAGCAGACTGAAAAACATGAGTGCATGCTTGTTTAGTTGCATCATCTTTTGGATCCAACTTGAACCTCATCTGTTGAAAAAAGAATGTGAGTCTTATTAGGAGGAAGCTAGAAAGTATGGGACAGAGCAAGACAATATTACTAATTGCGATGAATAACATTACTTACAGATAAATGGTCAAGGAAGGTGTTAAACTGGGTATTGTCTTTCTCATTCCTATACTGGATCCACGTTGGGAAGATACGTGCATGACACCTAACGGCAATGGCTGCCTCTGATACTAACTTGGCTGACTCTGTAGCATCACGTGGCCTATTTAAACCTGCCTCAAAATGGATCTCCATTCTTCCTCCTTTAGATTTTGTTAATCTGTCAAGCATTATCCCTGATGTCTGTTTCCGCTTGCGTCGTGGTGCTAGTTCAACAACGAATATGGAAAGTGTTAGTGTACATCAAACTGTGAGAGTACATATAAAGGAGCATGCAATTGCAACTTGACTCGGTCAGGTACTGTCTTGGTGTTGATGCTCATGAGGTTCATCTGATCTTGCCAAGTCCTGTTGTGTCAGCAGTGCTTCGGGAGTAGTGTTAGGTGTGAAGGCAGCTTGGGAACTGGCCAGTTCCGGAGCAAACGAACGAGTAACTCGTTGAGATGCTGGTACAGTTGAAGTGGATGCTGCAGCTGGTGGAGTACGTGATACTGTGTTTGTAGATTTAGCCGGTGGACTTGGACCTTCTACTGCACTATAAGTACCAGCAGAATCTGGATGGCAGATCCTTTTCCGTTTCACCCGACGAGTAACACCACTCCCTACTATATTATTTTCCTTGCTCTTTTTTGACTTTGCCATGTCAAGCCGTACCCACAACACAAAAGAATAAAATCGCTCTTCAGAACTCATTGATGCATGATACAGACAAGCAATACTTTGATGTAAGACAACCGTATAAGGATGGAATATGTAAGAAAAACAGGACGACATGACATATTCACAGCTACGATGTGTAAACTAAGCAGAAGGATTTTCAAGAAAATAGAAGTGATGCAAGCTAAACACCATATGAAAGATGCAACTAATATTACTCTGCCAAGTTAAAAGTGTCTTGTCATAAGTGGCAATTTGAAAAATTAGAAGCAGTACAACATAGAAAACAATGCAAGATGCAACCACTATCAAACTACCATGTTAAAAGTGTCCAATCATGAGTGACTGATGCGGGATACACAACAACAGTACTTTGATGTAAGAACATGGTATGATAGATAGATGCAGTGTATTCTAGACACAGAACGCCATGTCATATGCACATGTATAACGTATTAACTCAGCAGGTGCAATATAATGAAAATAGAAGAAATACAGGCTAGACAACATATGCAACATGAAACCAATTATCACACTATCAACTTAGAGCAAGCACATGTGATGGTGGAGTACGGGAGATGAACTCATCATGTAGACTTGGGACTTCAACTTCATTAGCAGTAGAAGTGGAAAATCTAGAGAGTCTCTGTTTGCATCGATGCGGAGGACCGCCAACATCCCCTAACTTACTCTTTTCCTTCATATTTTCTGATATTGCCTTATGAAGTCAAAACCACAAGAAGATGAATAAAATTAGCTCTGCATAACTGGTTGATGCATGATACAAACGAACACTACTTTTATGTAAGGCAAGTGCAGGATAGGAGGATGGAATATATACAAAAAAGACAACATTTCATATTCACACGTACGATAGGAGGATGGAATATGTATGAAAAAAACAGTAAGCGGAAGGCATTTCAACAAAATTAGAAGAAATGAAAGCTAGGCACCATATGAACATGCAACAAATATCACTCTATCAGGTAAAAAGTGTCTCATCGTAGGTGCCATTTCAAGAAATTAGAAGCAGTACAAGCTAGAAGACAATGCAAGATGCAACCTACATCACAGTCCCAAGTTAAATGTGTCTTATGGGTAAGTGATCGTTGCAGGTATAAGTTGTAAGCTACGCAGATGCAATTCAACATAACCAGAAGCAATACAAACTAGACATCATACGGAAAACGCAACTACATATAATAGTTCCAAGTTAGACCAAGCACATGTGATGGTGGAGTAGGGGAGATGTGCTCGTCATGTACACGTATGTTCTAGAAACAGGAACACGTGTCATATTCATAGGCATTATGTGTAAAGTAAGCAGATGCAATTCAACAAAGTTAGAAGCAATACAAGCTAGACATCATACGCAACATGGAACCACATATAATAGTGCCAAGTTAGAGCAAGCACCTGTGATGGTGGAGTAGGGTAGATGTGCTCATCATGTACACGTATGTTCTAGAAACAAGAACATGTGTCATATTCATAGGCATTATGTGTAAAGTAAGCAGATGCAATTCAATAAAGTTAGAAGCAATACAAGCTAGACATCATACGCAACATGCAACCACATATAATAGTGCCAAGTTAGAGCAAGCACCTGTGATGGTGGAGTAGGGGAGATGTGCTCATCATCTACACAGCTACGTTGACTGTCTAGCCTTGCGTTGTCTTGCGAATCTTGTTGGGAGGATGGCGGAGTAGAATCTGTAGAGAACCTCTATTTCAGTTGCTCGGAAGGACCACCATCATCCAATGCCTTTCCAATTTCCTTCAGCTTTATTGATTTTGCATTGTGAGGTCAAACCGACAAGAAAAAGGAATATAATTCGCTCTTCAGAACTCATTCATGCATGATACTGACGAACACTACTCTGATGAAAGGCAAAGTCATGATACGAGGATGGAATATGTACGAAAAAATGGACGTCTTGACATATTCACACCTATGATGTGGTAACTAAGCAGAAGGCACTTCAACAAATTAGAAGCACTGCAAAACTAGACACCATATGAAAGGTGCAATCAATATCACTCTGCCAAGTTAAAACTTTCTCGTCATAGGTGGCGTTCATCAAACTAGAAGCAATACATGCTAGAAATCATATTCAAGACGCAAACCAATATCACACTGCCAACTTAAAGGTGTTCCATCATAAGTGACTGATGCAGGATACACAAGAAGAGTAGTTTCATGTAAGAACATGGTGTGATAGACAGATATAGTATGTACCAAAAACAGGAAAGCGTGTCATATTCACACGTATCATGTGTAAGCTAAGCAGATGTAGTTTACACTAATTAGGAGAAATACAAGCTAGACACCATATGCAACATGCAACTAGATATCACACTGCCAAGTTAGAGCAAGCACCTTGGATGGTGGAGTAGGGGAGCGGAGACTTGGACCTTGTAATGCACTATCAGTACAAGGAGAATCGGTACAGATGGTCCATTTACGTTGCTGCAGAGGACCACCATCATCGCCTTCCTTACTCTTTTCCTTCCTCTTTCTTGATTTTGCCTTGTCAAGTCAAACCCACAAGAAAAAGGAATAAAATTTGCTCTTCAGAACTCATTGATGCATGATACTGACGAACACTACTCTGATGAATGGCAAAGTCATGATACGAGGATGGAATATGTACGAAAAAATGGACGGCTTGACATATTCACACCTATGATGTGCTAACTAAGCAGAAGGCACTTCAACAAATTAGAAGCACTGCAAAACTAGACACCATATGAAAGGTGCAATCAATATCACTCTGCCAAGGTAAAACTGTCTCGTCATAGGTGTCGTTCATCAAACTAGAAGCAATACATGCTAGAAATCATATTCAAGACGCAAACCAATATCACACTGCCAACTTAAAGGTGTTCCATCATAAGTGACTGATGCAGGATACACAAGAAGAGTAGTTTCATGTAAGAACATGGTGTGATAGACAGATATAGTATGTACCAAAAACAGGAAAGCGTGCCATATTCACACATATCATGTGTAAGCTAAGCAGATGCAGTTTACACTAATTAGGAGCAATACAAGCTAGACACCATATGCAACATGCAACCAGATATCACACTGCCAAGTTAGAGCAAGCACCTTGGATGGTGGAGTAGGGGAGCGGAGACTTGGACCTTGTAATGCACTATCAGTACAAGGAGAATCGGTACAGCCATTTACGTTGCTGCAGAGGACCACCATCATCGCCTTCCTTACTCTATTCCTTCCTCTTTCTTGATTTTGCCTTGTCAAGTCAAACCCACAAGAAAAAGGAATAAAATTTGCTCTTCAGAACTCATTGATGCATGATACTGACGAACACTACTTTCATGTAAGGCAGCCGCATGATAGGAGGATGGAATATGTATGAAAAACAGGACAGCGTGACATATTGACATGTATGATGTATAAAGTTTAAACTAAGCACAAGGTGCTTGAACTTGTTAGAATCAATGCTAGAAACCATATAAAAGATGAAACCAATATCGCTCTGCCAAATTAAAAGGGTGCCCTAACAAATGTGTTTGACCAAATTAGAAGCAATACATGGCAACAGGCTAGAAATAATATGCAATATGCAACGAATAAAGGTGACTCGTCATAAGTGATTGATGCAGGATACAGAAAGAGAGGTAGTTTCATGTAAGAATAAGGTTAACACATAGATGTAGTGTGTACCAAAAATAGGAAGGCATGTCATATTCACTGGTATAATGTGTAAACTAAGCAGATGCAATTTACCCTAATTAGAAGCATTACAAGCTAGACACCGTATGCAATGTGCAACCACATATCACACTGCGAAGTTAGAGAAAGCACCTGTGATGGTGGTGTGGGGGAATTGCGGTCATCAACTAGAGAGCTACGTTGACTATCTTCATTTAGCCTTACTGTTACTTGAGAATCATGTGGGGAGGATGACACTGCACTCTTTAAACGAGTATGGCGTCTCACAATAACCCACCCGGGTGACTGTCTCATCATAAGTGATTGACGAGGGATACAAAGGAGCATTAGTTTGATGTATGAACATGGTTAATAGACATATGTAGTGTGTATCAAAAACAGGAAGGCATGTCATTATCAAAGGTATATGTGTAAAGTAAGCAGATGCAATTTAACCAAATTGGAAGCAATACAAGCTAGACACCATATGCAACATGCAACCACATTTGACAGCGCGAAGTTAAAGCAAGCACCTGGGATGGTTGTGTGTGGCAATTGAGATCATCAACTGCAGAGCTACGTTTACTGTCTCCAACTGCTGACAATGCATCCTTTAGAGCGCTGAAACGCTTAGTGCTTATCTTCGAATTACACTGGAGCGACTTCTGTCTTTTCTTTTCAGCATTCATCAACACTGCGTCAGAGTCTGAAATACCCATGCATAAAAAACAATAGTGTGAGTATGGGTGAAGTGTGTGCACAATTAGTACAGTGTAAAGGTAGCAGATAGCAGGTCGGTTAGAAATAAATGACGGGAGATATATGATAGCTCTACAACATGCATGGCACACTAAATTACTACAGGATTCTATGAAAATAACATTCGACTGAAAACAAATAGGTCAGTCCATTTTTTCTGCACCGTCCGATGTACAAAGAACAGGCAGATCGCCTTCATCTACCTCCAGCCAGACAGTGTTGACGATCTTCCTCGAAACGACAGCGACCACCGGCCCAGTCCCCTGCCTGCGCCCTCCCCTCGACCTCACCGCACCGCCATGCTTGGCACCACCCCCCGGCAATCCAATCAAGCCCCGCCAACCTCCAGATCGGGCGCAAGCAGCTCCTGCGCCCCACACCCCTATGATAGACACCGATGCGCCGCTTCCCCGGCGAACAAGTGGACTAGGTGCTCCGCGCGCCTAAGCGGGTGTTGCTTCTTTTAATTGCGGTTCGACTGACCCTGAATTGAATTCCAGGCGGGCTACTGACCTCTAGCAAAGGTGAAATAGTAAAGGGAGGAAACCTTGTGCATTTAGTATCACGAAGAAGATGCAGTAAGAAGTGCTCAACTAGTTTCTTTCGTGGGATGAATACGGTGTGAGCAGAGACGTAAGGTTTGCACGAATAAGGGAAGAGGAGTACCTCTTTCTGCTGGCAGTGCTGTGTCCTCTGTAACACCCCAAAATTTTGACCTTGTTTTATTTATTAAAAATTTTGCTAGGAAATTAAATTTTTTCTGGATTTATCTTTGATTTCAGAACCCCTCTTCTCTTTAATATTGTGGGTTTTTACCTCAAGTGGAAGCTTTCCAAAAGTATTATTGGACTTGTATACTCTCTCTATAAAACAATTCTTTATCGTGGATTTATTTGCATAATTGTTTCTCATGAGCTTTATTCTTTTAAAATGATTTTTCATAGATTTGGAGCCTCTGTTGCACAGCAACCATTTGATTAATGCATTTAAAATTTTCACCAAAATTTGGGGATGTCATGTGATGTTTCCACATCACTTTTATGCAAAGATATCTTTTAGTTATTAGAGATTTTGAGCTCTACATCAATTTTTCAAGTCTGGTCCAGTAGGTATTTTTGCACTACAACCTATTTAAATATTCTTTTAAAAATTCTTCCAAGTGTTTGGAGATGTCAGTAGATGCACATGTTTCAACTTTATGCAAAAACCCATTGGTGTTCTTTGAAATATTTGAGTGAAATATTTGAGAGTGGACCCATTGGAGTATTTTTGGTTCATGAGATAATAGCCTTTAGTTTCTGCCCAAAATTGGTTTTCTCAAATTTTTGCACTAACGAGTTTCTGGTCTTGACCAAGTAACCTTGCCACCCTCTTTATCATCTAAAGAGAATATGATCTGGAGAGTTTGGCCACCCCAAGAGTTGCCTAGATGCCCATGACATTCTGTCGAACACTTGGTGTGCATAGTCAGTTTTGACATGATTCTTAGTTTGCACTGTGTACTTAATCCACTGACCCAGTAACCTTGTCCACTAAGATCCTAGCTACTCCTAACCTAGGTCTGCTAATTGCCAGCCTCACCCAAGCCCTGTGGCACGCATTGGCATTTTGCCGAACAGTTGGCGTGCACGCTCTGGGCGCGCCCAGAGCGCACGTTTTGCACGCGCGTGCACCGAGCCGCCGCGTATCGCTGCCGCCCACCCCCGCGCTCGTGCTGACCCTTCCCGCTCGCAGCCGCCGTGCCCCGACCCCTCCCTTGCCGCAGAGCCGCCCTGGCCCCCTCCTGGCGCTCTACAGCGCCGCCACCGCAAGCCGCCACCGCCACCCCGACAACCTCTGCCCTAGACGGCGCCGCCCGAGCCACACCAGCGCGCCAGCTGCCCCCTGAAGTAGCTCGAGCTTATCCTGAAGCTCGTCGGCACGCGCTCCTCGCCGCCACGTCGTCCTGCAGCTACAGAACAGCGGTCGCCGGCGTTCTTATCCTCGGCCGCCGCGGGAACCGACCTTCCCCGGCTATAAATGGCCCCAAACCTCGCTCGAGCATTCTCAGGCAAACCGTAGAAGTGCGCCACCTCGCTCAAGTCGTCTGAAACCATCGCCTTCCTCACCTCCGGCAGGATCGGCCGCCGCCACACTCCGGTTCAATTCATCACAACCATAGCCTTCCCCGCCCATCCAACGCCACCGTCTGACTCCCCTCGACTGTGCAGAGTCGCCCAGCCTCTAAGCTTCGATCGAGAGCCACCATAGCCCAAAACCCCAGACCACCCGAAGTCATCTCCGCCGCGAAGCTCACCGCCGGCGGCTTCCTCCGTCCCCACCGGCCTAGCGCCCACCGGGAGGACCGCCCTAGACTGGCGGATCCATCCCCACCCTCAGGACCCCGCGGGGAGGCGCCGCTCGTCGACGGCGATCGCCGGAGTTCCGCCTCCGCTCGGGCAGAGGAAGAGGAGGGAGATGGGACTAGTCAAACCTGACCAGTGGGCCCGCTGGACCCACTGTCAGCGACCCAGCCCCGCCGACGTGTGTTTTAAGTGGAGGCGTATTTCGCAAAATACGTTTTCGCTAAACAGAAAACGTAAGCCCCTCCGAAACGTTTTCTTTTCTGTTTTATTTTAAAACAGAACTTTGACTGGCTATATCTTTTAAAATAAAACTCCAAATGAGTTGATTCTTTTTCCTACCTCTCTCAAATTTCATCTAGTTTATTTTAAGATTTATTTCAAAAATATTTAGGACAACTTTTTGTACTATTTTTGAAATATGTGTTATTTGAATATTTTTCAAAATAGGAAATGGAGAGAGAAGAAAACTTTCAAAAAGTTTTGGAATGCACACTTCCTCTCCACAACCTGAAGGCAAGCATTCTGAACCCTGGCATAATATTTCTGTGTGTTGTTGATACGGTCACAACACCACCTTGACACGGAACATTCGTTATTGTATGTGACGATACGATTATGCACGTGAGGGCATAATGAGATGCTTTGCTGTTAGTAATGGATATGCTGGTGATAGTAATCATCCTCGTGAGCTTTTCATGCATACCGGAAGGAAGCCGGGAAAGTCGCTGTCTTGGGTAGACACGAGCTTGTCCCTAGTTCCTCGTCGAGACGAGTGTGTCCGGTATGGCATGGTGAGGCTTGATGAGTGGTGACTTTATCTGTTAATGGTAATATAATTGTCATATGGAGAATACTTGGACCTCCTGAGTCGGCCGTAGGTCGAGTCTTGTTCAGTAAACCCCCTACTTGTTTCGTACTACCACTTGTCCATGCCGCAGGTAGGGTACGGTTCAGTAAGTTTTCAACCCCGTCCTAGCACACACCGTACAGAGAGGCCATGGTGGAAGATACCGGATGCATCCGGTAGGCATGCCACCTGGTCCGGGGGCATGGGTGTTTCCGGTTGGGACCGAGAGGGGGCACCCCTTAGAGCGCTCGATATAAATTTGATCCCATGCTACGTCGAGGTTGTAGCCTCCCCACTTAGAGTTTTGCTTGACAGGTGTCGTGGGTGATTCCAGACACCGGTAAGTTAAGCTGGTGTGTGCGGGTCAGGTGTGTTTTCAGTTAAAAGGCCGTAGGCGGAATTAGTCCCGATGGACTAAATAAATCCGTTACTCGTGGGTAAAGAGTACACCCTCTGCAGAGGTTAAATCTATTCGGAGAGCCATGTCCATGGGAAAGGACTACAGTCTGAGATGGGTTTAGTGACGGTCTTCGGATGGAGAAACGGCTAAACTAGATCATTGATTATGACCTGTGACATATGAGGATTATGATTATTATAGTGACGGTCTTCGGATGGAGAAACGGCTAAACTAGATCATTGATTATGACCTGTGACATATGAGGATTATGATTATTATAGTGACGGTCTTCGGATGGAGAAACGGCTAAACTAGATCATCGATTATGACCTGTGACATCTGAGGATTATGATTATTATTATTGTGGACTAACCATTTACATTATTTGAATTATTGAGTATCCCTAGGACGGTTCTACCTCCTGGATACTCACTGCGATTATTATTTATAAGCCCTTTATGTGGTGTCGCTCAGACGCCCGACTGCAGCATGCTTGTTATTTATTTATTCTTTATAAGCCCTTTATGTGGTGTCGCTCAGACGCTCGACTGCGGCATGTTTGTCATTTATTTATTCTGTATAAGCCCTTTATGTGGTGTCGCTCAGACGCCCGACTGAGGCATGATTTATCTTATTATCCTTTCGAGGCGTCGCTTCAGACACTCGATCGGTGCATTCTATTCCTACTCCCGTATTGCATATTCATATTTTTCCTGCATGCGTGCATCATGGATTTCGTTTATTTCGTGGCAGACGTTATGATCATAGAATATTTCGGAGCATGATTAACCATTGTTATATTATACCCGTGTTCATAATGTTTGCGAGTACATTCAAAAGTACTCACTGGCTTGTCCCTGGCTATTGTCTTGGCCAGATTTCTCGCATGGAGATAAGCATTGCGATGACAGCCCCGGAACCTACGCAGTGATGATAGCAGCCTCGCGAAGATAGGAGTTATCCTGGTCAGCTGTTCTTGTGGGAAATGGAGTCCCATAGACGCAGATGAACCACACACCGCTTCCGCCATCAACCACTAGAAACCAAGTGTTGTACCCATAGGCCACAATGGTCTTGTACTACATATTTTGTACCTTGCTTGGAATTTCTGTATCAAGTTGGTGCCTCATCAGCTAACAGTAATCCTGGGGCTGGTGAGCGCAAGGGCCATTTTCTGGAAAATTAATATCCCGAAAATCCGGTCCTGACATCCTCCTTCTGTTTTTCCAACGATCTTCTTGTGGTTCGCTGGAAATGAGAGGTTGTGGAGGACGGTGCAGCCTTGGACGAACCCATGGCCAAGTTGTTGAGTGTGGTGCGGTGGCCGTCTGTCGGCGGTGGGGAAGCAGATCCGAGGCGGCGAACGACGGCGTAGCGGGAACAGCTCCGGTGCGGTGGACGGTTGCGACAGTGGAGCGGCAGCAGTGAGGCGCGGGACGGCGTGGTCGGAGTAGTTCTAGTACAGCGCACGTCGGCGTCGGCATCGTGGAGGCAGCTCTACATCGGCTTCAGCTGCTAAGTCCTTGAGGGTGTTGCGGTTGCGGTTGTGTTGGACGACGACGTCGGGGTACCGGCTCCGGCGTGATGGAGGAGGGCGGCGGTGGATTGGGCGCTATGGGGTGGAGGACGGAGGAGGCTGGGGTTTCGCGGCTGGTGGAGAGGGCGTTTTGGCACCCACGGAGTATGAATGGGGAAA
The DNA here is from genome assembly GCF_018294505.1 of Triticum aestivum. NCBI lineage: Eukaryota > Viridiplantae > Streptophyta > Magnoliopsida > Poales > Poaceae > Triticum > Triticum aestivum. Next base: position 448,811,283 of record NC_057799.1, on the reverse strand, counting down.
CGGGGGGAGGCGGGGAACTAAGGGGGAACAATGTTTCGGTTTGGGACGCGCTTGTTTGAAATTTGGGGAAAGTTACAAACTTTGCCCCCATCTAAAATTTCGGACATATTGCGGGTTGGGGGTAGGACAGTAATCTCAGGTGTCCCAAATGTGGGCGGGATAGATTTCGGCCGTGCGCATGGGTGTTTAGGCGCCCAAGGCGTATGAATGCTTCTCGGAGGCGGTTGAGACTGGCGTCTTGGTGAAGTTACAAACCTACCCCGGTTTAGACCTTTGGACATCGGGCCGATAGGCTACACGGGCCAGAGTCAGGACAGTAATTTCCTACCACCAAACATTAGTCTCGCGTGGTTTCAGTGACCAGAGGCCTATTTGGTGCTTCGTTCAATATTTGGGAGCAGAAGCATTAACGTTTTCGGTTCTCTTGAATTGAACATTCAGGATTTGTCAAATTTCACAAATCTTTACTCTTTAAAATCCTAAAGCTACGATTATTTTGGAATGGAGGTGGTACATTTGAATATACATTGTACACGAGTATATATTAAAAAATATGCAACTTACCTCAGTTCATGCATGGTTCCAGATATAATCTCCTTGGTTGCAAAAAAAAGTTAGACATGCGTATGAATATATATAGCATGATCAAACGCACAACAAAGATTGAGGCCCCCTTTTACATCTGATTTACAAATGCCATTATCTCGGGTTCAAATAGATGAATGCACTTCCTATGAATTCGAATCTTCGAAACCCCCTTTGTGTTGAATTCGACATGTATTCTATTTCGTAGCTAGCAATTTGGAATGTATCCATGCAAGTGACAAATGTATAAAGTGCTTCACACTAACAACATGGAGTGCACTAATTAATGTTTATATAGGAATTGCAAAAGCATCCATTGCCTGTGTTTCAATCCGATATCACTCTATGGATTGATAATATGAAATAAACACATGCACATACTAGAATTCAATAGAGTATGGGTGTCTGATAGACCGATTTTCGTCCATACGCAATTTGCAAAATTCATGATCTCATCCAAAAATAATAATGCCATTTATATTTTAATTTAATGTGTAGAACCGCCTTTTACACGTAGATGCACTATGCCTCGGCCCGTTCTCACAAACGCGCTATATATCTCTCTATCTACCGCATAAGTGCAGACACTTTATATGCATCGGCATTTCTCTTTCACACATGCTCACAATCTCTCTCGGGGTGTCGGGGAGTCTCATGCACATGCTCTCTCTGTATCTCTCTCTCTCTCTCTCTTTCTGACTAATATGTACCACTCTTTTCACTAATCTCAGTTGGAAAACACTATTTCTCTCACATGCATATATACACACGCACTATCTCTACTAGCCCTCTATACGCACATATATGTGCCTACGTGCTCCCGCACGCACATTATCTTTAGGCCTCTCTTGCACACATTGCCCCCCCAGACACACCTCTCTCTTAGTAGTTGGCAGATATGATTCCATCATATCATTCGGTAGGATATCCCTAACTGTTAGGCTGGATGGTAATACGAGGCAAAGTTTTACCCTAGTTCGGACCCTTGCAGTTGAGGAAAAAGCCTACTCCTGGTACTGTATATTAGTGATAGGGGTGTGTACAAAGTACACGTGAATATCAGGCATTGTGTGTGTATACTATCGACGAACTAGCCCCCAAGCTTCTATAACGTACTGGGGGCCTAGGGTTACAAATCATATATAGTCGGCTTATCACTAGTGGGGATAGAGTCCTCCGCGACTCTGGTAGCTAGCTTCGTGTTGGACGCCGAGTCCTCCACATTGGTCTTCGTATAACGCGTCTCGATCCAACCTATGTGGCACAGGATGGAACCGACCCATGAGTCCTCATGTTGACCCAACACAACTAGAAATGATGTGCCCACCACACCACACACGCAATCGTCCACTAAGAAAATAAGCATATACAATAGTACAATGTTATACATGAAAGTTCATTGCATGGTGCATCCAAAAATATTTGTTCTGCATTGTGAATGTTTATATATTCTCCTAAAATATTAGTCACGGGAAAGAGAAACGAAGGGCATATCTCTCCTTGTCTCTACCAGACATCCCCTCTTTCTACACCACTTTCACGTACGCACACAAACTATCTCTCGGCCCTCTAAAAGTATGCATGCCCACGACACATTCACGCATGACGGTCACCGTATTTCAAGCTAAAGCACTATATGGTCACTGGAGTTCAGAACATGCTCATTACGGTCACCGTATACATTCTCATGGTGATCATACGGTATCTAGCTCATGATACGTCTCCGTATTTTCTTGATGAAACTGACGGACTTTGCATTTGATGCGTGCTTCGTATTTTGTTGACGACACTTACGGTCATTGTATTTGAAGCGAAAGCACGATATGGTCACTGGACCTCAAAATAAGCTCATCACGGTCACCACATACATTTTGTCGTGCTAACCAACATGTGGTTGGATGGTTAGGAGGACAGTGGTTTCTCGAGCCCACCAGGGTTAAAGTCCCGGTGCTCGCATTTATCCTGGGTTAATTTCAGTATTTTCCGGCGATGTGCGTTCAGTGGGAGGAGACGTTCCACTCGACTATGAGGCACCTATGGTGACTTTGTAAAATCTCAGCATCATATGCTGGCCCACTCTCTCGAAGGTGCTCATCGGGGTAGGGTCTGCGTGTGTGCGCTTATAGCGGTGAGTGCTTGCGCGTATATATGAGCCCTTGCGTCTGTACCGTGTTAAAAAATACATGTCATGATTATACGGTCACTGGCTCACCCGTACAACTCCGTATTTTGTTGATGACACAATCAATTGACCAGTCAAACGTTCCACGTGGCGCAACTACTGTTGCACCATCGGGGCGCATAACCGTGGGGCCCACCTGTCAGCCCGTATATGAAAGAAAGAAATGGTAGTTTGAGTCTCCCGAAATAACCGTGGGGCGCATAACCGTGGGGCGACGAGCCCGAGCCGAGATCCCGATCCAGTCAACCCTCAGGTTGACCCCGAGATCCCCCGAAATATTTCCAAGTCATGTTATTTTTATAGTATATTGTCATGTTCATCGCATCATAACTCCCTGCATATAGCTCCGTTTCGCGCGTGTAATATATGGAAATGTTCGCCTCGTGATGCTCTTCATTTTGTTCCATTGCACCATGTTTATTTGAGTTCATCTTGATGCCCAAATCTCTGGTGCAAGAGTGCTAGTTGCTGTTATCTGCTGTTAATTATCAAAACTTGTGGATTTGTTATTTTTGTTGCATTTAATCTGTGCATCTTATGGGCATGAGCTCTACATGTGTTTTGTTGTATGCCATGCCATCTTTACATAGGTGTATGCCATGTATTTTTGTGATCTCTGTGGTGACTAGCACAAGCATGCAAACTAGGCTCCGTAATGTTTCTGATTTCAGGGAGACTGTGATTTCTCTGTCTGTGACTGCTGTTATTTTGTTGCTATGTATCCATGTGGCTACAGAGAGATCCATGCTTATTTTGGAGATGTTTAGTAAGGATGTTTTGTAGATATTGTTGTAGTTGATCCATTCCTTCCCTTGTTTTCAATTATGGAGTGCCATAGCATGACTCAATCTTGCTCTACTTTTGCTATAAAATATTTCTGGCAGATTGTTTACGTGTTATTCAATATTGCCAAGCTTGTTGTAGTTGTTCCATACATGGTATGTACTTGCTCTTGCCATGGATAGCTTCATAAACATGCCGTCTTGCTGTAGGTATGCTTGTTTTGTCATGCATTGCTTTGTGGTGAGTGCATCAAGCTCACCAAGATGCCTTCATATTATTGTTTCTGCCATGCTCTGTTTTCTGCTAAGTCTGAAACCTGTTAACGGAACTTGCTATGTTTACATGGTTGCCATCATATCTTCTATTCCTTTTTGGCTTATGGTCAGTAAGGGACTTTTGTCATATGCATCTATTAGAATACTGCCATGTCTTGGTTTGACATGTTAAGTTCCTGTAGCATGTTCATTTGGTGCTCTGAACATTGCTACCTGATGCTGTTTCAGGCATGTCCAGTAATTTCACCAAGTCTGTGAACCTGTTATCTTTTGCACTTTTGCCATGCTTGTTTGAGCCTGTTATGTTGTGATCTAGCCGTAGCTCAGTGTTCATCTTTTGTCAAGAATCTCCTGTAGATTGCTGTCATATGCTTTGTTGCTATGTTGGAGTTCTGTAGAATTGTTACTTGTTGCATTGTAAGTGCTATCATGCTGTTAATCTCAGATTCGTGTCATTCTTGTTTTGCTTGCCATTTGCAAACCGTGCATCCGTTTCCGGTGATCTTTATATCGTTTTCGACCGAAATCATCTCATCTTTACAATGGCATGCTTGGTTAGCCAATTTATTGCCTTGTTCATCATTTTCTTCCGGAGCACGCATATGCATCGCATATCATATCTTGCATATCATTCATGTTTTGCATCATGTTGCTTGTGCATTTCCCGTGATTGATTGTGGTTCCGTTGCTTGTGTTCTTGTTGTGGGTAGAGCCGGGAGACGAGTTCGTGAACGAGGAACCTATTGAGTACGCTTACGAGGATCAAGCTTTCGACAACTCTGAGAACCTTGCAGGCAAGATGACCATCCCCTCGAAATCACTTCTATCTTTGTTTTGCTAGTTGTTCACTCTATTGCCATGCTGCGCTACCTACCTCTTGCCATATCATGCCTCCCATATTTTCCATGACAGCCTCTAACCATCCTTTCCTAGCAAACCGTTGTTTGGCTAAGTTATCGCTTTTGCTCAGCCCTTCTTATAGCGTTGCTAGTTGCAGGTGAAGTTGAAGTTGGTTCCATGTTGGAACATGAATATGTTGGGATATCACAATATCTCTTATTATATTAATGCATCTATATATTTGGTAAAGGGTGGAAGGCTCGGCCTTATGCCTGGTGTTTTGTTCCACTCCTGCCGCCCTAGTTTCTGTCATACCGGTATTATGTTCCTTGAGTTTGCGTTCCTTACGCGGTTGGGTGATTTATGGGACCCCCTTGACAGTTCGCCTTGAATAAAACTCCTCCAGCAAGGCCCAACTTTGGTTTTACCATTTGCCACCTAAGCCTTTCCCCCCGGGTTTTCGCGAGCCCGAGGGTCATCTTTATTTAAACCCCCGGGCCAGTGCTCCTCTGAGTATTGGTCCAACCTGTCAGTCGCCGGTGGCCACCAGGGGCAACTCTGGGCTCGCCTATCGGAAGCTTGGACAATCCGGTGTGCCCTGAGAACGAGATATGGGCAGCTCCTATCGGGATTTGTCGGCACATTCGGGTGGCTTTGCTGGTCTTGTTTTACCATTGTCGAAAAGTCTTGTAAACCGGGACTCCGAGACTGATCGGGTCTTTCCGGGAGAAGGTTTATCCTTCGTTGACCGTGAGAGCTTATGATGGGCTAAGTTGGGACACCCCTGCAGGGTATTATCTTTCGAAAGCCGTGCCCGCAGTTATGAGGCAGATGGGAATTTGTTAATGTCCGGTTATAGAGAATTTGACACTTGACTTAATTAAAATACATCAACCGCGTGTGTAGCCGTGATGGTCTCTTCTCGGCGGAGTCCGGGAAGTGAACACGGTTTGAGTTATGAATGACGTAAGTAGGAGTTCAGGATCACTTCTTGATCATTACTAGATGACGACCGTTCCGTTGCTTCTCTTCTCGCTCTCATTTGCGTATGTTATCCACCATATATGCTTAGTGCCTGCTGCAGCTCCACCTCATTACACCATCCTTTCCTATAAGCTTAAATAGTCTTGATCTCGCGGGTGTGGGATTGCTGAGTCCTCGTGACTCACAGATTCTACCAAAACAGTTGCAGGTGCCGACGATGCCAGTGCAGATGATGGGATCGATCTCAAGTGGGAGTTCGACGAGGAACGTGGGCGTTACTATGTGTCTTTTCCTGATGATCAGTAGTGGAGCCCAGTTGGGACGATCGGGGATCTAGCATTTGGGGTTATCTTATTTTCATTTGGATCTTGACCGTAGTCGGTCTATGTGTGTATTTTGGATGATGTATGAATATTATTTATGTATTGTGTGAAGTGGCGATTGTAAGCCAACTCTTTATCCCATTCTTGTTCATTACATGGGATTGTGTGAAGATGACCCTTCTTGCGACAAAACCACAATGCGGTTATGCCTCTAAGTCGTGCCTCGACACGTGGGAGATATAGCCGCATCGTGGGTGTTACAAATGTGGAGTATATGAATCTATTCCTATGAACTAGTTGGCTCTAAAGGAAAAAATCCTATAAAAATCATATCATATAGAGTTCCTATGATATTCCTCCACACCAAAGGATGGTTGAAATTGCTGCAGGTGATACGATGGTCTTTATTTGTAGACTCCTCCCCCATCTTTATAGTTACCTCTCGAAGATGAATGAAATGATATATACAGGGTATTCTACATGTGCAATTTGGTACACGAAAACTCGGTAAAAGTTTGCGAGGTTTGAATTTTCAATAAAGCTATATGCACTGCATTTTGGAACAGAGGGAGCATACGGCAATTGCTAACACTCATGTGGAAGATTTGTGTGTAGGAGGAGTGGCTGTTCTGTTAAATGACATGGCAAAACTTACACTGTCGGATGCTGATCCAACGGTTCTTACGGCGTTCGTCAGGAAAAGGCTTGTGGCGAACGTTTGTCGGATAATGATTACGGACACATGCATTGCATTGATACGTGCCCCCCTCTCTCTCACGCACACGCACCCTCCCGAGTCCTCTCGCACCCACCGTCTGTCTGCAGGTAGACGTCACACACATATGTGCTCTTCACACCCTACCCTCAGAACTTCTAAAAAACAAAAGTTGTCGCGCACATTTTATTTTAGCTCACATGTCACATACTTATACTATTACTCTTGTGGCGAACATTCTTTGGGCATAGTATATTGTACTCTCACGAAGAGAAGCGGTGCACGCACGCACTAGTTCTCTCACACCCACTTGCGGGCACACGTAGGAGCGCATTTTATTGAAGCTGGTACAACAAAATCACTCCACTACATATATAAGCAGGAGCCTTAGCGCTTGCTTTACTAGGGTTCCTCTCGTTCACTCTCTCATGCTCTCCAGATCTAAGCAAGACATAGGTGGCCACACTCTCTCTCAGCTCACGGCTAGTCACAAATCCGGGCGGACAACCTCGACCGGGGAAGGGGTGTAGGTGCATCGTTCACGCTGTCGTCTGCGGCGAGGGAGGATACCAACGGCTGCCCGCACGTCCCGATCGGCGGCCGTGTCGTTCTCTCCGAGAGAGCGCCGGCTCCGGAGGGCCTCCGACCCCTTCTTCCTCCCTGCGGTATTGTGGCCAAGATGCGGCCTCCCGACGCCGTCTTTGCCACATGCCGACGACCCTCAGGTATATATTCCTTCGAAACCTGCCTTGCTCTACTGCCCCAGCTCCCCACTTGGCTTCGTGTGGATCTTTTTCTACTTCCGTCCGCTGTTCGAAAGCCACCTAGACTTTTACTATTATTAGAGGTAAAGCTAGTTCATACAGTCGACTCTAAGAGTTGGTTCAAACAGGGAAGAAAGTGGGAAAGCTGTAGCATGAATCTAGGACTTGGTTCTAAGTGGAAACGGGGGAAAGTAGTAGATACTGGCTACCCAACCGGTCTCCTGGTTGAAAAGACGAAGAAAGCATGGTGGATGGCGAAGGGTGGGGGGAAGTGGACCTATCTCTTGGTTGAAAAAGGAAAGAAAGTGACGGGTGTTGGGGACAACGCAAATGAGAATGAGCAGGTCTAGATTTCTTGTGCTCACATAGGAAAATGTCGCCGAGGAGATAAAAAATAGGACAAATGCAGACATGCTGCCTGAGTGTTCGCCGCTCTCGGCAACCACATCTGCCTCACCACTTTATGCCTCTGCTATCCCTACGCACATATCGCTACCGTTAATGTAAAATCACATGAAACATTAAGCAATGCCACCTAATGTCACTATAAGTAATGGTCTAGTGCCGTTGATAAATTGAAGCAATGCCACCACCATTTTATGAAGTGCTTCTGTCTTGCTTTATTTCCCATGAATTGTGTTTTTGCAGTTACACTTAAATCTCACACCGCTAACATTGCTTCATCCCAGTGGAACTGCACAAATTTGATTGCACATTTACTAACCATGTGCTACTCTCATGACAGTAATACTAATGCTATTGTTCTGCATGTTAATCTAGTGGCAGTGTTGATGTGATGTGATGCTACTTACTTAAGGACACTTTTCTACTGTCAAACTAGTGCCAATTATAACACAATAGATGCTGCTGTTAATCATACGCCACTGCAAATATCTGTCACTGTTTAGATAACCATATTTCGTATTTTCGCAAACAGGGATGTATGTCTCCATATTGTTTCGGGATGTCTGTCTCCCTATCGTTTCTATCCGCGCAATCAAAAGCACACACCCCAGTTTTAGTAGAACTGCGCAAAATGAGATGGCTATCCCTCGTTGCCGTTGTCTAACCACCCATCTTCCAGGTATTCTTACATTGGTAGTTACTAGGTAGAATGACCAACGCAATCTAAAAGAAGCTGATTCATATGTTTTACTTCCTGATTGCAGTGCAAGGACGAGCGAAAACATCTGCATCCTAGTCCGGAATGCACTTTCTTCCAGTTCATCCATGAACCGAGGACAAGCTGGCACGGCTGCACGGAGGTTTTTGGGATAGGTGCGCGGACAAGAGGCATTGTGGTATGCTTATTTCTGCAAATAGCGGCGCTTAAATTTAGTGGAATGCACAAGACTTTCAGCTGGTCAGTACACTGCATGGTTCAGTTCAGCATTCCAGCTGAGAACTTATAATTGGTTATTCTGGAATGAGAGAACCTAACCCTGGATGGTGGCAACAAGAAAAAACCAGAGTGAACTCCAGGAAATTTAAGCCTGCCAAGAAGCCCTTTGCTTAGAGAAGCCTTGCTTGTTTTTTCCTGATTTGTAAACCTTCTCACAAGTTTGTCTTTTGCTATTAACTAGTATATGTTTGTTATGTTCTATGAATCATTGCTTAACTTATGCTTTTCAAGTTTTTTATGAAGCCGAGTTTAATGTGAGTGTTCCACATGAACGCTGGACTAGCGTGTGAATGTTTGGAATTTACATTGTGGCCTCAGTTAACTGCATGAACCACTGTAACAAGATACATAGTTGCTTATATGTCAGACAACATATTGTTGATTGTTAGCTGGTCGATAGCCTAGTGTTGAAGCGAGCTGAGCCAATGTGCCGTGTTTTGCTCAACTGCTTACAAGTGGGGTAGCACCAACAGTGTTTACAAGTACTTATGTATACGTCAGCGCACAGTTCTCGAACGAGTACTCTATTTCATCAAAACACACACTGCTCGTATGATAAAACTAGTGAGGACGCATCTATTTTGGCAACAATTAAGATGATTCACGGGCACACAAAAGTAGCAGCAGTTCCCAGAGACGGATTCAAACAGAGTACTAGCCCCAGAGGGCTCAATAACAGGCAAGGTTCAGATAATTAGACAGAATCCAAACTACTATTAAACACTAGCTGGGGCAAGTATTTCATGCCTCCATCTAATTTGGGCTGGACACAAGACGGACCTTGCCATGAACATCATCGAGGACGTCCGGCAGCAGCTCAATCATGTGAACCTTCATGAAGACAACCTTGTGGCGTTGCCACTCATAAACTTGTTTGTGGAGGCATGCCACGTCATCTTCCTGCGTAAGCTTGACAAGAACAGTATGCCTCACAAACGAAGGAGTAGCTTTGAACTTCTTGTGCTTCAGTACACCCTGGACAACACGCCTGACAACAGTCAGGCTGGAATACAACTCTTCATTGGTATAAGTGCAAATGGCTTGCAGGATCCAACAGCCTAAAAACTCTGTTTTCCCAATGCGTATATTCAAGTCATCCGCCTCATAGCGAGTGACATGTACAACCACACAATCCTTGTCTGCATCAGGGCTCTAATTGAAATAGAAACAAATTCGGAATTACTTTCCAGTATAAGAAACACAAGTTATTTAAACCACTATGTATCGCATGGCATCGAAGCTAATAAAATTTTGCATTATTCATCACCACATACTTAGATGAAAAACCACAATCGAGATCGGCAAAGAAGAAAATCACCTTGGGCAGCTCAGCAGGGGGGACACATCCTCGAAGCGGGAAAACTGCTCTTGCAGTGCCACGGGGGCTGTAACCTCAAACGGGGTGTTGACCATCTCAGTAGTGGTCGTGAGCGTATCTGGGGTTGGCTCGGTGGCTGCCTCCATCTTCTTGGAGCTCTTTGTCTCGTGGGGATCAGCCTCCCGCGCCTGCTCCAATATCGGCAGGACTTTGCCTGGTTCTCCTTGGTCAATCATGAAACTAACGAATACTAGGAGACCACTAAAAGGAAAACACAATCGCAATGACAATGAAACAAAAAAGAGAGTGAGGATCGGTTACTGCTTTGCAAAAGTTTTTTTTTTCTCTGCAAAAAATATACCAACATCATGGATCCGCTTACCTTCCCTTCGTTGGGAGAGAAGAACAGTGGCAGATGCGAGTGTTGCCTTTCTTGAAGACGGTGAGGGAGAAGGGGATTCAGTGAAGAGTGAAATGATGGTTGCTTCGTTCGTCAAACTTAGACTGCGGGGAGGTGGGGTTTTGTGATACGACGGCTCGTTATTGCCACGCTACGACCGGGGTGACTCTCCGCCTGCATACTGCCTTCTAATTTGGTGGATGGAATTTGGGCCCGCGCGCTGCATGGCCCGCATGTCGGTGAACAAAAGTATAACGGCATTCAGTAGAGGGAGACGGTTCGATGACCTAGGAGGAGCCAGAAGTGGTATTGTATCCACTGTACTAGTAGTAATTGTTTTTCTGGGTAGCTGTAGAGTGTCTCTACTGTACTAGTAGTAATTGTTTCTCTGGGCCCAAGACAAAACAGCCCATCCACCCTAGTATATTTACTGAATGAGAGGCGCTACCCACACCCAGCACACCGCCCCCAAAAAAACCTGGGTGTTCTTCTTCCTCCTCACTCCCACGCACCTCACGTCATCTCACTCCACTCGTACCCCCAAATTCCTCACCCCACTCCTACAGAAAACCCCAGCTCCCCTTCTTCCTCACTACTACAGAAAAACCCCAGCTCCCCTTCTTCTTCACTCGCACTACAACTAGGCTCGTCATTCATTACTCTACTCAAATCCGTGAGCGCGACGCGACGCCCTCGAGGAAAATGGAGTCGGCTGACCCCAGTGCCAAGAAGATGAGGCTCCCGCCAGCGGCGACTCCTGTTGTAGATCCCCCACCCGGCAGCGCGGGGAGAAGCGGCGACCCCGCCCCCACCGGATCCTAGGAACCCGTAGAATCTCGGGTGGACCGCATCAGTGATCTCCCGGACGCCGTCCTTGGGGAGATCATCTCGCTTCTCCCCACCAAGGATTGCTGCCGCACCCAAGTCCTCTCAATTTGGTGGCGCCCTCTATGGCGCGCCGTGCCCCTTAATCTTGACTGTCGTCAGCTATCTCTCTTCAATGATTTTGAAATCCCCAGAGCCATCATATCCTCCCACTAGGGCTCCATTCAAAGCCTATGCATCCCGTCATGCTACCTGAGCAAGCATACCATGCCCTGCACGGTGGACGCCTGGCTGAAATCCCCTGAATTCACAGAACTACAGCTGCTTGAGTTCTACTATTCCCCTGGAAATCACCTACCAGATACCGAACGCCATCTACCTGTGCCCTCAGCACCGATGTCCATCTCGCGGTTTTCCTCCTCTCTCCACACCGCCACCTTTGCGTTGTGCGACCTACCAGACAATCTGGTACTAAACCTTCGACTCCCATTTCTCAAGAAACTTTCACTTGTGCGGGTTCGTATATCGGAGGCCTCATTGCACAGCATCATCCGCTCCAGTTGCCCTGCCCTGGAGTGCTTGGTGCTTGTTTTCACAGTTAGAATCGGTTGTCTCCAAATAAAGTTGCCTAACCTTGTAAGAATTGGAATTTGTTTTGACGGAAGGCAGCTCATCATCCAAGATGCCCCTTCACTTCAAAGGTTGATCCTTGATTCTAGTTATTCACTGTTGCAAATAACCGTCCTCTGTGCGCCTAAACTGGAGACCTTGGGTGTAATACATGATCTCTGTGCTCATTTCAATATGGTGTTTCGCTCCACAGTTCTTCGGGTACTTTACATTATCATCTACACTTGTAACCATAAGTTGCATTTTAAATTTCTGCGCATAAGTTATATGTCATCTTGGAGTACACATTTTGTACTAATATTATGTTCTATGCTCAATGAAGAGTTTCTCCATGGATGGCTATCAATGGTGCTGGATTCTGTCAAGATCTTATATATCCAAATGAATAGTTTTGATCTGAACAAGATTATTGGCTTGGTGCAATGCTTTCCATGTCTGGAGAAGTTGTATATAAAGGTGATAATTTCACGCACATTGGAAGCCCGCATATAGTGTACTAGAATTAACCGTTCAGCTGTTGCTCTTTCGACACTATTTTTGTAGACCTTAACTGTTTTCAATCTTCGTGTCTATTTAGGCAACAGGACGGGGTAAGAAAGTTATAAGCAATCGGTGGATTCGTAAGCATCGGGATTTTCTCACTTCTCATGAGATTCGATTGAAGACAATAATGCTAGAACGATATGTAGCCAACCGTGCAAACACTAGATTTGTCACATTCTTCCTGCTGAATGCGAGGTTACTATTGTCCATCAGGCTTAAGTTTATCAGCAGCATGGTTTTGACGGATGGGTATGTGGAAGAGCAAAAAAAGGAGTTTCAGGTGGGCAAAAGAGCTTCTGAACGTGCCGGGCTTCTATTTACAACATATTGTGGTCATAATCCAGTAAATTTTACGACCCAGGATGTTCATTCTATGGACCTGACCAATCCATTTGACTGTGACTGCCAAAAACAATGCTGGATTTAGATGTTGTTGCCCTTTTCAACCTGGGTTTTTTTGTAAACCTGATGAACAATTAACCCTCGTGCTTACAGTTTGTAAGCTGGAGTTAGATGTTCTTGCCCTTTTCAACTCGGCTGTGACTATCATATTTTCTTTGAAGCAAGGCAAATGGCTTGCCAGTCGTTTAATTTAGAGTGAAATATTGTAACAACTAACAAATCCCAACCAAGGGAAATAACATCACTCTCGTCGGCTGCTTGAGCTCACTGTGCATTATAGAAGCCATGTGATTAGCCCCCACCAGCACCCACAAACTTATTTCCAACTAGCACATCAAATGGGTTGTAAATTTTCATATGAAGGGCTGCATGACCGTGACAGATTTGGATTCTGACATTTGGGACCCGCAAGGAAATAGCCTATCCAAGGTGGTGTCGACTTACTAGCCAGTAAACAAATGATTCTGCCTACCAACCGTAGGATTGACATCCAACATCTGTCGTGTATCTTCTATGTCTTGTCTTCTTCTTCCTCCAACCACCCAAACCAAACCACCCAGTCGGCTCCGCCTGCTCCCGCCTCCCATGGCTGGCTGCGCCTCTGCCGCCCTACCGTACGTACCCTCCAACGTTGGCCAGTCCCTCCCTCTATTCCCCCACACGTCCTGTTATTCTCCGGCGACGTCAGCCCCAACACGCACCCGAACCAGTCAACCCTCGTACTCCCCTCCGCCTGCGACTAGACCGGCGCATCTTCCACGGCTCCTGTTTATTCCGTCCGAGGCCTCGTCGTCGTCCTCCGCCTTGCGGCCTTGGTTCGCTCGCGGTGCGTGGTGCGCCGCCCTCTTGCGTTGTCAACGTCGTCAACAACTGAGAGGAACAAGGAGATGACTGTACGTGGAGAGGATGACAGTAGGCACCCACCAGCGTCATGGCACTACGCAAGCAAGTGCCTCTATATTACAAGCCCAAAAATATGGTTCCTCCTAATGGTTGGACATCTAGGGCTCACGCCATTGTCAACGTAGTCAATAAACGAGAGAATTACACTACGAGCGGCTGACACCAGGGACCCAGCAGGTCGCGCAGTTTTTTTGAGGAACAAGCAGTTGTTATTTATACTAGTTTTAGCGACGGATCAGGGTAAGAACGGGGCTGTGCGGGGGCTGTGGCCCGTCTAGCCAGGGTTTTATTTATGTTTACCACATCATGAGCCCAGTTGTGTTTTTTTCTTGCTGAACATGGCTAGCCCAGTTTTATTTTTTTTAAGAAATACCCAAATGAGGCCTACTTGCTTTATCAGCCCTGCTGGGTTGCAAATCTTTCAAGCGAGGAGAGTTTCATTCGGTTTGCCTAGAAATGGGCTGTACATTTTTAAAACACATCAAACCGGGAATTAGTTTCAATTTTTTTTCATTACAAGATTTTAAATTCCATTGATTTTTATGTGTGGACAATTATTTGGATTTTATATTTATATTAATTATTTTTCAAAATAGTTTGAATGTGAATTGATATTTCAGGATTAAAAACAGTTGACCGCACCGAAATATGCAAAAAAAATTGTATACTTTTTAACCGTGGCCACAATATGGGGTGTAATGCTAACAAAAAGAAGATGGGCTCCAAAAAAATTCTTAAGAACTAGCAAATGGGCTGTACATTATTAGAAATAATGCACACAAGAGCAGTGACTGTTGGATTTCCATTCAACGGCTGTCGTGCTTCTTCAATCTCCGCTTTTCCAGCTCAGCCGCTCAAACAAGCACCAGCGGGACTGCCTGCTCCCTCCTCCCACGGCCGGCTATGCTGCCGCGCAGGCCTCACCGCCCCACCATACTCCCATCGCTGGCCTAGTCATCCCTCTACTCACCCACACCTGCTGTTATTCTCCGGGGATGGCAGACGAACCAGTAAACCCTCACCGCCCCACAATTGTCAAGTCTTCCCTGGCTCCGTGTCGTTCCCTTCCTAGGCCTCGCCGTCATCCACCGCCCTGGTGCTGTCGGCGCGGCCTGGTCAGCGTGGTCAATGAACGACATCCATCGGAAGTGGACTGTACGTGGAGAGGCTGACAACTGGGTCCACGGCTGCACGCAAGGAAATGCCTCCTTATTACACGCAAAATAATGATTCCTCCACCTGACAGCTAGGACCCATGGGAAGGGCTTCTGTATTTCGTGAAAAAACGTTCCCTCCGCTGACAGGTCGGACCCACCAGCTATATCTTCGCACGCAAGGAAGTGTCTCCTTATGACACACAAAAAAATGAATATCCCCCTGCTAGCTGGGACCCACCATAGTGGGTGGCTGACTTGTGGGCCTACTAAGTTGACGGGGACAGAGGGCTTCGTCAACTTAGTCAATATGAACGATTCTAGCTCCAGTGACCATACGATGTCCATCCAACGGCCATAGTGCTTCTTCAACCTCTGGTCTTCTTGCTCCAGCCGCCCAAAGCAGCTCTGGTCGTGCCGCCTGCTCCTGCCTCCCGTGGACGGCTGTGCTGCCGCGGAGACCTCACCGCCCCCATACTACTCCCACCGCTGGCCAGGCCATCCCTCCACTCACCCACACCCCCTGTTATTCTGCGGCGACGGCAGCCTCACACCGCAGCCGAACCAGTGAACCCTCGTACTCCTCTCTGTGTGGGCATCCACTGCCGCGTCTTCCCCGGCTCCGCGTCGTCCCCTTCCTAGGCCTCGCTGTCGTCCACCGCCTTGGTGCTCTCGGCGCGGCGTGGTCAATGTGGTCAACGACCGACTTCCATCGGAAGAGTACTGTACGTGGAGAGGCTGGCAGCTGGGTCCACGGCCACAGCCCAGTTTTTTTGTGATTTGCCAAGTAAGTCACTTTGTCAGGCCCGTTGGGCTGCAAATCTTTCAAGACGAGGAGAGCTTCATTCGGCTGGCCGAGAAAATGGCCTATCAGTAATGAGAAATGGGTTGTACATTTTTAAAACACATCAAACCGGCAATTAGTTTCAAATTTCTTTTTTTCATTTTGAGATTTTAAATTGCATTGATTTTTATGCGTGGACAGTTTGTTGGATTTTATATTGTTATACATTTATTTTTAAAATCAGTTTGAATGTGACTCGAAATTTCGGGATTAAAAACAGTTCGGACCGCACCGAAATATGCAAAATTTAGTATAATTTTTTAACCATGGCCACAATATGGGCTGTAATGCTAACAAAAAGAATATGGGCTCCAAAAAAAACTTAAGAATTAGCAAATGGGCTGTAAATTATTAGAAATAATGGCAGATGGGCTGCATGCTGTTTTCCACAGATTTGAGGCTTTCCTAAAAAAAGGTTGGCGCACAAGCAGTGACTGTTGGATGTCCATCCAACGGCCGTCGTGCTTCTTCATTCTCTGCTCTTCCTGCTCCAGCCGCTCAAACAAGCGCCGGCAGGACTGCCTGCTCCCTCCTCTCCGCGGCTGGCTGTGCTGCCGCGCAGGCCTCACCGCCCCACCGTACTCCCGTCGCTGGCCTAGCCATCCCTCTACTCACCCACACCTGCTGTTATTCTCTGGCGACGGCAGACGAACCAGTAAACCCTCGTACAGTCGTACTCCCCTCCGTGTAGGAAACAATTGCCGAGTCTTCCCTGCCTCCGTGTCATTCCCTTCCTAGGCCTCGCCATCATCCACCGCCCTGGTGCTCTCGGCGCGGCCTGGTCAACGTGGTCAAGGACAGACATGCATCTGAAGTGGACTGTATGTGGAGAGGCTGACAGCTGGGTCCACGGCCGCACGGAAGGAAATGCCTCCTTATTACGCCCAAAATAAAGATTCCTCCACCTGACATCTGGGACCCACCGAAAGGGCCTCTGTATTTCATGAAAAAAATGTTACCGCCGCTGACAGGTTGGACCCACCAGCTATATCTTCGCACGCAAGGAAGTGCCTGCTTATTACGCACAAAAGAATGGATACTCCCCCTGTTAGCTGGGACCCAGTATAGTGGCAGGCTGACTTGTGGGCCTACTAAGTTGACGGGGACGGAGGGCTTTGTCAACTTAGTCAATATGCATGATTCTAGCTCCAGTGACCGTACGATGTCCATCCAACGGCCGTAGTGCTTCTTCAACCTCTGGTCTTCTTGCTCCAGCCGCCCAAACCAGCGCCGGTCGTGCCTCGTGCTCCTGCCTCCTGTGGCCGGTTGTGCTGCCGCAGAGGCCTCACCGCCCCCTACTACTCCCACCGCTTGCCAGGCCATCCCTCCACTCACCCACACCCCCTATTATTCTGTGGCGATGGCGGCCTCACACCGCAGCCGAACCAGTGAACCCTCGTACTCCTCTCCGCACGGGCTTCCACTGCCGCGTCTTCCCCGGCTCGGCGCCGTCCCCTTCCTAGGCCTCGCCGTCGTCCACCGCCCTGGTGCTCTCGGCACGGCGTGGTCAACATGGTCAAGGAACAGCTTCCATGGGACGTGGACTGTACGTGGAGAGGCTGACAGCTGGGTCCACGGCCGCAGCAGGAAGTGCCTCCTTATTACGCGGAAAATAATGATTCCTCCACCTGACAGCAGGGACCCATCGGACGGGCAACCGTATTTCGTGAAAACAACATTTCCCCCTGACTGCTGGGACCTACCAGCGACATCTTCGCACACAAGGAAGTGCATCCGGGCAAAAAAACGATTCGCCCCCCTGACTACTGGGACCCACCAGCTACATCTTCACACGCAAGGAAGTGCCTGACAGTCGGGACCCACCTGGTCGAAGCGTACGTAGCGTTGTCATTCTGGTTGCGAACGTGTACGTACATACTGGTCGATGTAGAGGCGTGGACGTGTCATAGTAGAGGCGCGCACATAGCATGTACACGTACGTACAGCGGCCAGGGTGCAAGAAAGTAAATACGGCCACGTACGTACATACGGGCGGGGTCTCGAACGCCTACTCGCGCGTACGTACGGCCAGGGCTTGTGTAGATGGCTGGGTCGGAACGAAGAAACTGCGTCGTCATCGTGTTCATGGGGAGGCAATGGAATGCGTCATGTTCATTGGGAGGCAACGGAACGCGTGGGAGCCAACCGACTTGGACGGAACAGCCGATGGAAACGAGGCCTGGCGTACCGCAGAACGGAGGAAACGACCTTGTGTTTGATCGGCCACGTTCGAAACGGGATCTTGTTCATCGGGAGGGGTCTGGCGTACCGCAAAATGAAGGAAACGGACCTCCTATGGTTGAAACGGGGGTCCTGTTGATCGGGAGGGGTGTGGCGTACCGCAAAACGGAGGAAACGGACTTGTGTTGGAGCGCTACGGTCGAAACAGGGGTCCTGTTCATCAGGAGGGGTGTGGCGTACCGCAAAACGGGACTCCACAGGATACTGTTCATCTCCACCGTCGACCCCCTCCAGCCTCCATGGGCTACTGTTCATCCACCATCGACCCACTCCACCCTCCACCTGCGACTGTTCATCCACGGGCTCCTGTTCATCCAGCCTCCACCGCGCGCTACTCCACCGGCTACTGTTCAACCAGCCCTCTCCACGGGCTCCTATTGAACCAACCCTCCACGGGCTACTATTCATCCAGCCCTCCACCATCTACTGTTCATCCTGCCCTCCACGGGGTGGTCCTGTTCATCCTACCTTCCACGGGGTCCTGTTCATCCAGCCCCAACCGGCTCGATCGATCGCGGTCCTGTTCATCTAGAGGCAACACCACGAGGTCCTGTTCATCCACCCCCACCGGGAACTGTTCATCCAAACCCCCCAGCAACGCTCACTGTTCATCCAGAGGCAGCATCGATCGGCTTCAGTTAGCAGCAGAAGCGAAGGAATCGCTCGATCGGGTTCAGTTAACAGCCATCGATCGATCGCTCGGGTTCAGTAACGCGTAGCCTGCAGTGCAATCGCTCGGGTTCAGTTAGAGCCCAACGCCTCGCTCAGGTTCAGTTAGAGCCCAACGCCTCACACCCACGCGCGTGCGTGTACGAGAGAAACGCGCATCGCTCGGCCCCGACCACCCACCGTAACCGGGAACACCCCGATATTTTCCTCGCCCTCACTTCTACCATGGTTTTTCCGTCCGGACGGCCCAAAGAATGTCATGCAGCTGCACCGGCCCGTCCAGGACAAAAAGCCCATTTTCTGTCATGATTTTTTGTCATAGAAGTAGGACCCCACCACATCTATGATGATACCGGGTTTTGTCACAATTATCGTCATAGAAGTGTCATAAGTATGACAGAAAAAAATTTCGTTCGGCCCAAAATGTCACGGATGTGTCTTTTTTTGTAGTGCTGGGGGTGCCCCGAGGGGGGCACAACCCACCAGGGCGCGCCAGGGCCCCCTGGCGCACCGAGGTGGGTTGTGCCCACCTCGGTGGCCTCCCGCACCCCTTCTTTGCACTATAAATTCCCAAATATTCCAAAACCCATTAGGGTTAACCTATATCAGAAATTTCGCCGCCGCAAGGCTCTGTAGCCACCGAAAACCAATCTAGACCCCATTCCGGCACCCTGCCGGAGGGGGAATCATCTCCCGTGGCCATCTTCATCCTCCCGGCGGCCACCACGATGAGGAGGGAGTAGTCCACCCTCGGGGCTGAGGGTTTGTACCAGTAGCTATGTGTTTAATCTCTCCCTCCCTCTCTCGTGATCTATATCATGGGCTTAGTTAATATAGTCGGATCATATGATGTTTCTCCCCTCTATACTCTTGTCATGATGGATTGAATCTTTACCCTTCAAAGTTTTGTCTTGTCGGATTGAATATTCAGATATGAGAACACATGATATATGTCTTGCAATATGAATACTTGAGGTGACAATGAGGTATCCTATTGATTCACTTGATATGTGTTATGGCATTAACTCGCGGATTCTTGTGGTAATATTGGGGTAATCTATGCATAGGGGTTGATGCACGTTTTTCTCCGGCGGAAACTTCGGGGTCTCTTTATAGTTCTTTGTGTGGACTGAGTATTATGAATATGAATTTGCTTTGGTGTTATTCTAGTACGAACTCTAGGATAGATCGAACGGAAAAAATAGCTTTGCATTATTTTAGTACGAACTCTTGAATAGATCGAACGAAAACAATAGCTTTGAGGTAGTTTCGTGCCCAACAAGCAATTCCTAACTTTTGTTCTCCGCTAATAGGAACTCGGGAGTGATTCTTTATTACACTCTGAGGGACAATCATATGATCCAACTATGTTAGCATTGTTGGGAGATTGCACTAGCGAAAGTACGGACCCTAGGCCTCATTTTTAAGCATTGCAATACCGTTTTTGTGCCCGTTTACTAATTTCAACCTTGTTGTTTTTATTTATTCAGATTATAAAAATATATTTCTATCATCCATATTACACTTTTATCACCATCTCTTTGTCGAACTAGTGCATCTATACAATTTGCCATTGTATTGGGTGTGTTGGGGACACAAGAGATTTCTTGTATTTGGTTGTAGGGTCTTTTGAGAGACCATCTTCATCCTACACCTCCCACGGATTGATAAACTTTAGGTCATCCACTTGAGGGAAAATTGCTAGTGTCCTACAAAACTCTGCGCTTGGAGGCCCAACATGAGTCTACAAGAATAAAGTTGTGTAGTAGACATCAAGTTCTTTTCTGGCGCCGTTGCCGGGGAGGTGAGTGCTTGAAGGTATATCTTTAGATCTTGCAATTGAATCTTTTAGTTTCTAGTTTTATCACTAGTTTGGTTCGTAACAGCCATCGATCGATCGCTCGGGTTCAGTAACGCGTAGCCTGCAGTGCAATCGCTCGGGTTCAGTTAAAGCCCAACGCCTCGCTCGGGTTCAGTTAGAGCCCAACGCCTCACACCCACGCGCGTGCGTGTACGAGAGAAACGCGCATCGCTTGGCCCCGACCACCCACCATAACCGGGAACACCCCGATATTTTCCTCTCCCTCACTTCTACCACGGTTTTTTCCGTCATGGACGGCCCAAAGAATGTCATGCAGCTGCGTCTCCGGCCCGCCCAGGACGAAAAGCCCATTTTCTTTCATGATGTTTTGTCATAGAAGTAGGACCCCACCACATCTATGATGATACCGGGTTTTGTCACAATTATCGTCATAGAAGTGTCATAAGTATGACAGAAAAAAATTAGTTCGGCCCAAAATGTCACGGATGTGTCTTTTTTTTGTAGTTCTGGGGGTGCCCCGAGGGGGCACAACCCACCAGGGCGCGCCAGAGCCCCCTGGCGCACCGAGGTGGGTTGTGCCCACCTCGGTGGCCTCTCGCACCCCTTCTTTGCACTATAAATTCCCAAATATTCTGAAACCCATTGGGGTTAACCTAGATCAGAAGTTTCGCCGCCACAAGGCTCTGTAGCCACCGAAAACCAATCTAGACCCCGTTCCGGCACCCTGCCGAAGGGGGAATCATCTCCGATGGCCATCTTCGTCATCCCGGCGGCCACCACGATGAGGAGGGAGTAGTCCACCCTCGGGGATGAGGGTTTGTACCAGTAGCTATGTGTTTAATCTCTTTCGCTCTCTCGTGATCTATATCATGGGCTTTGTTAATATAGTCGGATCATATGATGTTTCTCCCCTCTATACTCTTGTTATGATGGATTGAATATTTACCCTTCAAAGTTTTGTCTTGTCGGATTGAATATTCAGAGATGAGAACACATGATATATGTCTTGCAATATGAATACGTGAGGTGACAATGAGGTATCCTATTGATTCACTTGATATGTGTTATGGCATTCAGCTCGCGGAATCCCGCGGTGATACTGGGGTAATCTATGCATAGGGGTTGATGCACGTTTTTCTCTGACAGAAACTTTGGGGTCTCTTTATAGTTCTTTGTGTGGACTGAGTATTATGAATATGAATTTGCTTTGGTGTTATTCTAGTACGAACTCTAGGATAGATCAAACGGAAAAAATAGCTTTGCGTTATTTTAGTACGAACTCTTGAATAGATCGAATGAAAAGAATAGCTTTGAGGTAGTTTTGTGCCCTACAAGCAATTCCTATCTTTTGTTCTCCGCTAATAGGAACTCGGGAGTGATTCTTTATTACACTTTGAGGGATAATCATATGATCCAACTATGTTAGCATTTTTGGGAGATTGCACTAGCGAAAGTACGGATCCTAGGCCTCATGTTTAAGCATTGCAATACCGTTTTTGTGTCTGTTTACTAATTGCTACCGTGCTGTTTTTATTTATTCATATTATAAAAACATATTTCTATCATCCATATTACACTTTTATCACCATCTCTTCGCCGAACTAGTGCACCTATACAATTTGCCATTGTATTGGGTGTGTTGGGGACACAAGAGATTTCTTGTATTTGGTTGCAGGGTCGTTTGAGAGAGACCATCTTCATCCTAGACCTCCCACGGATTGATAAACCTTAGGTCATCCACTTGAGGGAAAATTTCTATTGTCCTACAAAACTTTGCGCTTGGAGGCCCAACACGAGTCTACAAGAATAAAGTTGCGTAGTAGACATCATTAACCCTGAAGTGCCCAGCGGGCATCGGCTGGTTGTGCAACATGAGATCCAATGGCTGCGTTATCACCCCCTTTCCCACATCCACCTTCTGGCCTTTGATCAAGTAGATGTCACGACCGGTTTTCCAATAAAAATATTTATTGAGAAACCGATCCCTTTTACGGACCAGTAGAGAAAAATCTTTCTTACTGGTAGACAATGTCTTGATCACAGAAGAAAAAACCAGGAGTACTAAATATAATACAAGGTTGAGCGGAGACTGCTCAACAATTTATTACAAGCATGCCGATATTACACATAAAGGCGGATATGGTGGCATAACTGCTGAATCGTAATAAAAGTGGTGGTGGACATGTCACAGCGAAGTGGGTGACATGACTCCTGAATCTAACAGCTCTTCGAGCGTCGGAGTGAGGCTCGAGGATTCTTATTGTGGGTGGCGGAAGCGTAGATAATACAAGTGACCAATATCCAGGATCGCACGGGACTGACTAGGACTCCTCTAGGCGTCGGACTCACTATCAAACTCTTCATCCATGAGATCGCCTTCGTCAACATCTGGCCAAATCAACAAGCCAGGTGAGTACTATGAAAGTACTCGCAAGACAGTTTGGACATAAGATATAACAAATGCAAACATGATGCATATGAACAGATTAATAATGCGCACTCAGACAATGAGATAGCAATGCATGGGAAATAAAAAGGAAGTCGGGCGGTAGTCCTCCCGAAATCCCAACGTAATGCTGAAGGCCAATCGAGTGTCTGAAAGACTCCTCGAAAGGATACAAATAAAATAACAATGCCGCAGTCGGGCGTCAAGGCGACACCACATAAAGGGCTTATAATGGAATATAAATGACAATGCGTGCCACAGTCGGACGTCTGAGCGACATCACGTAAAGGGCTTATATCAAAAGTAAATGACAAGAGTGCCACAGTCGGACGTCTGAGCGACATCACATAAAGGGCTTATATCAAAAGTAAATGACAAGAGTGCCACAGTCGGACGTCTGAGCGACATCACATAAAGGGCTTATATCAAAAGTAAATGAAAAGAGTGCCACAGTCAGACGTCTGAGAGACATCACATAAAGGGCTTATATCAAAAGTAAATGACAAGAGTGCCACAGTCGGACGTCTGAGCGACATCACATAAAGGGCTTATATTTCATAACTTGATATTTCAGTAGCTCATGAATTTAAATCATTTCAAGGAAATACTCAGGTACGAAATAATAAACCGGTTAGTCCATCCACAGGGATAACATTCAACAGAGTTTACCACTCAAGCTTGTTTACCGGGGATTTCCACGGAAACTGACACGGGGACTGACATGAATGCGGATATGTTAGCCACGGTCCTTGACCATGGACACAATGACTCGGAAGGATTTGACTCTGCAGAGTTTGTACTATTTAACCACAGCCAACGGATTTCAGTAGTCACAAGGGACTAGTTCCGTTTACGGTGTTTTAGGAGAAACACATCTAACCAGTACACACCCATTCAACATTCCGATGCCAGGAATCACCCTCGGCAACGTTCAAGAAAAACCTTGAGACGGGGAGGCTACAACCTCGCGTAGCATGGGATCAAATTTATACCGCGCGCTCTAAGGGGTGCCCCCCTCTCGGTCCCAACCGGAAACACCCATGCCCCCTGACCGGGTGACTGGCTTTAATCCAGGGCCATGGAACCCTCATCCCGGCCCCTCTATTTGGTGTGTACAAGGAAAGAGGTTAGCAACTTACTAAACCGTATTTTTTGCAGAAAACATGTGGCAGCACGAAAGGGGAAGAACGGTAACGTGGCTCAGTCCACGTTAACGTCGGAGTTTATCGGATGACATAAGACTGGCATGCTACAACAATTCCATCTTACTACCTTTCATGTCACCGCATGATTAGGTCATCTCTCATCGAAGATCACAGTAACTTCGAAGCACACGGTTAGTTGCCTTGCATGCAACTTAATACTCACCGATGCTCATATGCCATGCACAAACCAATCAAGCAAACATGCAAAACACTCATCATATCAAAGGTTCAAACATGCTTGCCTGGTTCGGAGAAGTCGGAGTCTAGCTCGGCGAAGTTCGCGGCTCCGTCGCCTCCTCCGGAACCTACGGTATAACGAAACCGTATACTAACGTGAAAACCGTTGCGTGTATAAAAATTGTTCCAAAAAATTTCCAAATAAATACTATAAAAAACTAGACAAAAATATAAGACTGACAGAAAAAGAATCAATCAAAAAGCATCTTCTGTTTAAAAGATATAAGGGTTTTAGTCCAAGGACTGATCTGTGATGAAACAGAAAAGATCCAGGGGCTTGTTTGAGAAAACAGAAAACGGTTCGGTATGAAATATGCCAGCCCAGAGAGAAAACACGTTTTGCCCGAAGGCGCTTTCAGAAAACGGTTCGAAGGGGAAACGAAGAGAGGCTGACGGGGGGGTCCCACCCGTTAGGTTCAAATCTTCCAACGGAGCTCGCCGGCGCCCGAAGGCTGCGGTGGTCGCCGGCGTTGAACCACGGCGAGGCAGAGTGATCGGAGGGTACCTACGGGTTCAGGGTGGTCTTCCGCGTCGGTGGGTGGTGGACTTGACCGTCGGTGAGCACCACGTCGACGGCGACACTATCTCCGGCGGACGGTGGTTCGGGCGATGGTGGAGCTCTCCGGTGGGTGCTGCAAGCTTCAAATTGATGCGCGGGTCAGAAGGGTGGATGCACTAGGAGACTACTGGCAAGAGTTGAGGGGTAGGGGTGCACGCACGGGGGTGAATCGAGCTGGGTCCCGAAGCGGGCCGAGGCGGCCGGAGTTGGGGAAGAAGACTCCCTCGGGGCTCTTCAAGTGGCTTGGCGTGGTACTGGTGGTGTGTAGAGGTGGTGCGGGTTCGAGTTCGGGCTCGGGGCCTCCTTTTATAGGCGATCCGAGGGGGTGGCCGTGAACGGGATAACGCCGGCAAGAAATTACGACGAGGCAGAGGTTGGGCAGGGTTTTAGGTGGCTAGGCATCACCGTGGAGGGTCACTGGTGCCATTCCTCCGCTAAACCTCGGTCGGGCTTGGTGTAATACGTCGGTCCTCGACGGAACGGCCGTACGGGCACGGCGGCGGTAGGGAGCGCGCTCCGCGCCTACCAGTTCACGACGACGGACTGCAGCGTGCACGGGTGAGTGGATGGCCACGCGGTGGCCTCTGGTGGCTTGGGCGGCGCTGGACGGCGCCGTCCAACGCTGCGCCTCTCTGGCAGCCGCAAAGGGCGCTGCTGCCGTCGCTCACGGGGTGGCGCACCTCCACCAGCTCGTCGCCGACGCCCGCCAGCTTCCAGGCGATCGTGCGGCGCAGGGATAAGAAGGAGGGGACAGGGAGCAAGGCGCCACCGTGGCTACTGGCGAGATCGAGGAAATGTTCTGAAGAAAACGACAGCAGCTTCTGAAACTGTTTACTGAACTTTCTGAATTTTGACAGTAACAGTGTCCTTCAGGTGTTCGACGAAATGATTTGGCATGAAGAAAAAAAATTCTAGAGCTGGGGCTTGGTGAGGTGACCTCTCAATGCACCAAGAGGCTGCCTGAATTTTCTCAGATTTTTAGGAGGAGAAAACAAATGAATTTCATCAAATTTGACAAATATGGTCCAAACTTGTAGCAAGCAACATTTGAAATATTTGAACTGGAGACCAGTGGATCTTCATGGATCTTGGTTGAGGGCTCTAAGGACTAGCCAGGGAAATTGGTTTGGAGGCAAAACTCAAAGGAGAAAAGGTAGTTCTTTTGTAAATCTTCAAGAGCCAAAGTAGAAGGCAGAAAAATATTTTTGATAATAAATAAATGGAAGAAAAATCATGGGGGAGTTCAACTTGCTGGATTTGAAGTTTATTTTGACACAAAGATGGGGAATGGCTTTTGGGAGGGGATTTCCACTTAGGTCATGGCAAGAGGAGATTTTGAAAGGGGAAAAGATCACTCCAAATGCCATCGGGCTATTTAAAAAGATTTTCAAAAAAATTTCCAAATGAAAAACATTTGTGATGAGTCAACATAAGATGGAAAAACCTCCAAGGCCAAAGATCAAGTCTTGGGCAAATCCAAACAAAATACTTGTCATAAAAGAAAATTTTTGAGAGGGAGAGTTCTTTAGAGGAAAATTTTAAGTAACCTCCCTCAAATCAAATAAAAGTTTGAAAAAAAAACCAAATAAAATTTTTGGGTGTCACAGTAGAGTACGGTGCACGGGGTTTCATCGGCCTGCAAACACAAGTCTGCAGCGTAAAACATCCGAAAGGCAACAAAAATGCAATATTCTAGATATATATGTTCATGCGACATGTAATTACTGTGAGGGCGCCAAGCTTAGCCAAAGACGAAGGCCCGCCTAGCGCGCCAGAGACTGAGGACGGGCTGCTATATATGAGTGGGTGCGGGTGCGAGAGGAGGCCCGGTTGCGTGAGCAAGTGATGGTGCGGTGGTGTTGTTGTTCACGGTGTTGCTTGCGACGAAACTGGGCAACGGGCAATCATCTACCATCTTTTCTGGATTTTCCTTCATCCAGTTGATGATAGCCGGGACCAAGTTAGTAGCGAAATCATTTCTGCAAGCAGTTACAGCTGCATTGACTGCCTGCTGTAGCAACTCATTTTTCTCCTTGGCTGTTTTTTTTTGCGTCCTCGGCTGCTTTTTTCTCGAATGCAAGCTTCACCTTCTCATCGATGTCTACCTGACTAAACTTCTTTTTCTGCTTCTTGGCCTCCGGGCCCTCGTTGTAAAACACCTTCCACGTGGCACCATCTCTGGCGCCATGCACACGACCATATTGCGGCCGCTGGCCCAAAGGGAGTCCCTTAAGTTCGTTCAAGGCCCAATTGAGAGGGGTGTCCCACTTGGGCCTCATCGGAGAAGTAGGGCTTTCGGCTGCAAGCTGGTGTTGCTTCTCCTGCAGAAGGAACGTGAACCATTTATGAATTTGTAGTCGACTAGATCTGGAGCTAAATGTAAGGTGGTAAAAGAATAATTACCAGTAGTCTAATCAATCTCCTCGTGATCTGGTCCGTGTAAAAAACCTTCTTTTCCTTGTCCCACTTGTAGCGGGCCCTGATGAAGTCACGCTCCAAGGGGTTGGTGAACTTCGCGAAGGGGTCTGGGAGACCTGCGACTTCACGTTCTGCATCCTCCTTATACCATATGGGCCTTTTACCGAGGTAGCCACGGCTTCCGAGGCGATGCTTCCCCGTGTTCCTTTGTTGAAGGCTCTTGAATCTCGCAGCCTTAGCCTTGGCTGCCTCTGTAGCGCAAGTGTCCTTAAACTTTTTGAACTCCTCTTCCGTAAGTGTCGGATTTTCCTCCAGAATCTTGGACAGGGGTTCCTCAGCCTCAATAGCTCGTTTCACCCTCCCTTTCCAGGAGGCCAAATCATTGCTGAACATGCCCATGGCGTGATTGTTAATCTTTTTCATCTTCGGATCATCCCACGGTTGTTCTATGTTATCATCCCGGTCGGGGAACTTGAATCTCTTATGCAACTTCGTCAGGAGCAACTGCCTCAAATGTTCTTTACTCCTTAAGTCATCACCGTTGATGCTCGCGCATTCCCGTAGGATGCATCCTACTTGGTTCCCATAGCACTTGCGAGGTTCTTCCGGTTCTAATGGCTCAAACTTGCTAGGTGCCATCTTTGTGATCACCAATCGTCCAATGCCTAGTTTGTTAGGTTTTCGTATCCTCTGCTTCTTCTGCTTCTTATTTGCGGCAGCGGCATCGGCGCTGGTACCTTCCCCACCGGTATCTTCCCCGTCGGTACCTTCCCCACCGGTCTCGGCGCCGCCATCGGTGCCGGCACCGTCGGTGTCGATGTCGGCATCAGTACCATCATCGAGGCTGACCCGCAAACCTTGACGTTGCTTAGCAGACAAAAAGTCAAGGTACTCTTGTTCACCCTCATAATCCATCTCGTTTGCATCTTGGTCAGAAGGCCCGGTTTCTTCGTTGTTCGACATGTTTCCTATGATTAACTCTCCTCATTTAATACTAAAACTATGAAAAAATGAGAAATGACATAAAAAAGATCTATGTTTGCCGGAATGTCGTTTCCCAGCAACTCCCGGCACTCGATATGCCTACTATCTAGCACAAGTCATGCCAAAATTCACGGAAAATTTCGGCATGACTTTACTAAAAAATGGACATATCGAGCGCCTGAAATTCACCGGAACGGAAATGAATCAACATTCTGGTGTAACATAGGCCAATCGGATCATTTACCCTGCACATAATCATCATTTTCCAGATATGACATGTCCAAAACATCACATGTCCAAATTCCAAATATGACATGTCCAAAACATAGCATGTCCACATATCACATGTCCACTTCAAATTTGCATATAAAAGGAAGAAAAATATAGAAGTTGAAGAAAAATGCAAGAAGTCATAACAATATTTGAAAGTAAAATTTAGCCTACCTAAATTTGCTTTAACAAGGGATGTTGATTTGGATAGTTGCTTAAACTAATTCTGTTTTTCTAAATACTAATTCTAATTAACTAACTAGCACTATAAAATTTAGGGAGGCGTGGCGCGTCGGGGTCGGGGCCGACCGCCAGGGTCGAAGCCGGGGTTGGGCTCGGGGCCGGGGTCGGGGTCGGGGCCGGGGGCGAGCGCCGGGGTCGGGGGCGAGCGCATGGGCGCGGCAAGGGCAGAGCTCCAACAGCGCGACGGGGGAAGAGAGAGTGGGGATTTGGGGGGAAAAGAGGCAAGATGAAGCAGAGAGAGAAGGATTTTGGGGGTTAAGTGGACATAGCAATAGCGCATTTAAACCAAATGCGCTATAGCTAAGTTAGCTATAGCCGGTTTATGCAGACAACGCTACTGCTATTACAGGTAGCTATAGAGGTTTTATAAGGAAACCGCTACTGCTACCTTGACTAGCTATAGCTCTTTTTCAGAAAAGCGCTACTGCTATAACCAGTACCTATAGCAGTTTTCCTGATCGTTTTCTTCTACTTTCTTCTCCTTTATTTTCTCTCACTTTTCTTTTTTCCGAGAGCAGTGAACGAAGGGAAGGCGATATTTATTGCATCATTTGACGGTTAAGTATGTATACAAAATAGGAACATATTGAAGGAAATATGCCCTAGAGGCAATAATAAAGTTATTATTTATTTCCTCATATGATGATAAATGTTTATTATTCATGCTAGAATT
Source organism: Triticum aestivum (assembly GCF_018294505.1). Lineage (NCBI taxonomy): Eukaryota > Viridiplantae > Streptophyta > Magnoliopsida > Poales > Poaceae > Triticum > Triticum aestivum. The sequence goes on along the minus strand of NC_057799.1, from coordinate 448,781,644 downwards.
GTATTAACCGGTAACATAATACATGTGTGAATACATAGACAAACATAGTGTCACTAGTATGCCTCTACTTGACTAGCTCGTTGATCAAAGATGGTTGAGTTTCCTATCCATAGACATGAGTTGTCTTTTGATTAACGGGATCACATCATTAGGAGAATGATGTGATTGACTTGACCCATTCCGTTAGCTTAGCACTTGATCATTTAGTTTTCTGCTATTGATTTCTCCATGACTTATACATGTTCCTATGACTATGAGATTATGCAACTCCCAAATACCGGAGGAACACTTTGTGTGCTACCAAACATCACAACGTAACTGGGTGATTATAAAGGTGCTCTACAGGTGTCTCCAATGGTGTTCGTTGAGTTGGCATAGATCGAGAATAGGATTCGTCACTCCGGTTGTCGGAGAGGTATCTCTGGGCCCTCTAATGTACATCACTATAAGCCTTGCAAGCAATGTGACTAATGAGTTAGTTACGGGATGATGCATTATGGAATGAGTAAAGAGACTTGCCGGTAACGAGATTGAGCTAGGTATTGAGATACCGACGATCGAATCTCGGGCAAGTAACATACCGATGACAAAGGGAACAACGTATGCTGTTATGCGGTTTAACCAATAAAGATATTTCTAGAATATGTAGGAACCAATAAGAGCATCCAGGTTCCGCTATTGGTTATTGACCGAAGATGAGTCTCGGTCATGTCTACATAGTTCTCGAACCCGTAGGGTCCGCACGCTTAACGTTCGGTGACGATCGGTATTATGAGTTTATGTGATTTGATGTACCGAAGTTAGTTCAGAGTCCCGGATATGATCACGGGCATGACGAGGAGTGTCGAAATGGTCGAGACATAAAGATTGATATATTGGAAGCCTATGTTTGGTCATCGGAAAGGTTCCGGATGATATCAGGCGAATACTAGAGTACCGGGGGTTACCGGAACCCCCCGGGGAGTATAATGGGCCTTGTGGGCCTTAGTGGAGAAGAGGAGGGGCGGCCAGGGCAGGCCGCGCGCCCCCTTCCCCCCTAGTCCAAATTGGACAAGGAAGGGGGGCGGCGCCCCCCTTTTTCCTTGCCCCTCTCTCCTCCTTCCTTCCCTCCTACTCCTCCTCTTGGAAGGGGGGAATCCTACTCCTGGTGGGAGTAGGACTCCCCTATGGCGTGCCCTAGAGAGGGCCGGCCCTGCCCCTCCTCCACTCCTTTATATACGGGGGAGGGGGCACCCCATAGACACCAGTTGATCCTTGATCTCTCTTAGCCGTGTGCGGTGCCCCCTCCACCATAATCCACCTCGGTCATACCGTAGCGATGCTTAGGCAAAGCCCTGCGTCGGTAACTTCATCAACACCGTCATCACGCCGTCGTGCTGACGAAGCTCTCACTCGAAGCTCTACTGGATCGTGAGTTCGTGGGACGTCGCCGAGCTGAACGTGTACAGTCCGCGGAGGTGCCATAACTTTGGTGCTGGGATCAGTCGATCGTGAAAACATACGACTACATCAACCGCGTTGTCATAACGCTTCCGCTTACGGTCTACGAGGGTACGTAGACGACACTCTCCCCTCTTGTTGCTATGCATCACCATGATCTTGCGTGTGCGTAGGAATTTTTTTGAAATTACTATGTTCCCCAACAATGGCATCCGAGCCAGGTTTATGCGTAGATGTTATATGCACGAGGAGAACACAAGTGAGTTGTGGGCGATACAAGTCATACTGCTTACCAGCATGTCATACTTTGGTTCGGCGGTATTGTTGGATGAAGCGGCCCGGACTGACATTACGCATACGCTTACGCGAGACTGGTTGTACCGACATGCTTTGCACACAGGTGGCTGGCGGGTGTCAGTTTCTCCAACTTTAGTTGAACCGAGTGTGACTACGCCCAGTCCTTGTTGAAGGTTAAAACAGCACTAACTTGACGAAATATCATTGTGGTTTTGATGCGTAGGTAAGAATGGTTCTTGCTCAGCCCGTAGCAGCCAAATAAAACTTACAACAACAAAGTAGAGGATGTCTAACTTGTTTTTGCAGGGCATGTTGTGATGTGATATGGTCAAGGCACAATGCTATATTTTATTGTATGAGATGATCATGTTTTGTAACGGAGTTATCGGCAACTGGCAGGAGCCATATGGTTGTCGCTTTATTGTATGCAATGCAATCTCCCTGTAATTGCTTTACTTTATCACTAAGCGGTAGCGATAGTCATAGAAGCAATAGTTGGCGAGACGACAATGAAGCTACGATGGAGATCAAGGTGTCGCGCCGGTGACGATGGTGATCATGACGGTGCTTTGGAGATGGAGATCAAAGGCACAAGATGATGATGGCCATATCATATCACTTATATTGATTGCATGTGATGTTTATCCTTTATGCATCTTATTCTGCTTTGATTGACGGTAGCATTATAAGATGATCTCTCACTAAAAATTTCAAGGTACAAGTGTTCTCCCTGAGTATGCACCGTTGCCAAAGTTCGTCGTGTAGAGACACCACGTGATGATCGGGTGTGATAAGCTCAACGTTCTTATACAACGGGTACAAGCCAGTTTTGCACACGCAGAATACTCGGGTTAAACTTGACGAGCCTAGCATATGCATATATGGCCTCGGAACACTGAGACCGAAAGGTCGAACGTGAATCATATAGTAGATATGATCAACATAGTGATGTTCACCATTGAAAACTACTCCATTTCACGTGATGATCGGTTATGGTTTAGTTGATTTGGATCACGCGATCACTTAGATGATTAGAGGGATGTCTATCTAAGTGGGAGTTCTTAAGTAATATGATTAATTGAACTTTAATTTATCAGGAACTTAGTACCTGATAGTATTTTGCTTGTCTATGTTGTTGTAGATAGATGGCCCGTGCTGTTGTTCCATTGAATTTTAATGCGTTCCTTGAGAAAGCTAAGTTGAAAAATGATGGTAGCAATTACACGGACTGGGTCCGTAACTTGAGGATTATCCTCATTGCTGCACAGAAGAATTACGTCCTGGAAGCACCACTGGGTGCCAGGCCTGCTGCAGATGCTGCTGATGATGTTAAGAACGTCTGGCAGAGTAAAGCTGATGACCATGCTTTCCGGCTTAGAACCGGGACTTCAACGACGTTTTGAATGTCATGGAGCATATGAGATGTTCCAGGAGTTGAAGTTAATATTTCAAGCAAATGCCCGGATTGAGAGATATGAAGTCTCCAATAAGTTCTATAGCTGCAAGATGGAGGAGAATAGTTCTGTCAGTGAACATATTCAAAATGTCTGGGTATAACAATCACTTGATTCAACTGGGAGTTAATCTTCCGGATGATAGTGTCATTGATAGAATTCTTCAATCACTGCCACCAAGCTACAAGAGCTTTGTGGTGAACTATAACATGCAAGGGATGGATAAGACAATTCCCGAGCTCTTCGCGATGCTAAAAGCTGCAAAGGTAGAAATCAAGAAGGAGCATCAAGTGTTGATGGTCAACAAGACCACCAGTTTCAAGAAAAAGGGTAAAGGGAAGAAGAAGGGGAACTTCAAGAAGAACGGCAAACAAGTTGCTGCTCAGGAGAAGAAACCCAAGTCTGGACCTACGCCTGAGACTGAGTGCTTCTACTGCAAAGGGACTGGTCACTGGAAGCGGAACTGCCCCAAGTATTTGGCGGATAAGAAGGATGGCAAGGTGAACAAAGGTATATGTGATATACATGTTATTGATGTGTACCTTACTAAATCTCGCAGTAGCACCTGGGTATTTGATACTGGTTCTGTTGCTAATATTTTCAACTCGAAACAGGGACTACGGTTGAGCGAAGATTGGCTAAGGACGAGGTGACGATGCGCGTGGGAAATGGTTCCAAAGTCGATGTCATCGCCGTCGGCACGCTACCTCTACATATACCTTCGGGATTAATTTTACACCTGAATAATTGTTATTTGGTGCCAGCGTTAAGCAAGAACATTATATCTGGATCTTGTTTGATGTGAGACGGTAATTCATTTAAATCTAAGAATAATGGTTGTTCTATTAATATGAGTAATATCTTGTATGGTCATGCACCCTTGAAGAGTGGTCTATTTGTGTTGAATCTCGATAGTAGTAATACACATATTCATAATGTTGAAGCCAAAAGATGCAGGGTTGATAATGATAGTGCAACTTATTTGTGTCACTGCCGTTTAGGTCATATTGGTGTAAAGCGCATGAAGAAACTCCATACTGATGGACTTCTAGAATCACTTGAGTATGAATCACTTGGTACTTGCGAACCATTCTCATGGGCAAGATGACTAAAACGCCGTTCTCCGGAACAATGGAGTGAGCAACAGATTTGTTGGAAATCATACATACTGATGTATGTGGTACAATGAATATTGAGGCTCGCGGCGGGTATCGTTATTTTCTCACCTTCACAGATGATAGAGCAGATATGGGTATATCTACTTAATGAAACATAAGTCTGAAACATTTGAAAAGTTCAAAGAATTTCAGAGTGAAGTGAAAAATCATCGTAACAAGAAAATAAAGTTTCTACGATCTGATCGTGGAGGAGAATATTTGAGTTACGAGTTTGGTCTACATTTGAAACAATGCGGAATAGTTTCGCAACTCATGCCACCCGGAACACCACAGCATAATGGTGTGTCCGAACGTCGTAATCATACTTTACTAGATATGGTGCGATCTATGATGTCTCTTACTGATTTACCGCTATCGTTTTGGGGTTATGCTTTAGAGACGGCTGCATTCACGTTAAATAGGACACCATCGAAATCCGTTGAGACGACGCCTTATGAACTGTGGTTTGGCAAGAAACCAAAGTTGTCGTTTCTTAAAGTTTGGGGCTGCGATGCTTATGTGAAAAAGCTTCAACCTGATAAGCTCGATCCCAAATCGGAGAAATGTGTCTTCATAGGATGCCCAAAGGAAACTATTGGGTACACCTACTATCACAGATCCGAAGGCAATACATTTGTTGCTAAGAATGGATCCTTTCTAGAGAAGGAGTTTCTCTCGAAAGAAGTGAGTGGGAGGAAAGTAGAACTTGATGAGGTAATTGTACCTGCTCCCTTATTGGAAAGTAGTTCATCACAGAAACCGGTTCCTGTGACACCTACACCAATTAGTGAGGAAGCTAATGCTATTGATCATGAAACTTCAGATCAAGTTACTACCGAACCTCGTAGGTCAACTAGAGTAAGATCCGCACCAGAGTGGTACGGTAATCCTGTTCTGGAAGTCATGTTACTTGACCATGGCGAACCTACGAACTATGAAGAAGCGATGGTGAGCCCAGATTCCTCAAAATGGCTTGAGGCCATGAAATCTGAGATGGGATCCATGTATGAGAACAATGTGTGGACTTTGGTTGACTTGCCCGATGATCGGCAAGCCATAGAGAATAAATGGATCTTCAAGAAGAAGACTGACGCTGACGGTAATGTTACTGTCTACAAAGCTCGACTTGTTGCGAAAGGTTTTCGACAAGTTCAAGGGGTTGACTACGATAGACTTTCTCACCCGTAGCGATGCTTAAGTCTGTCTGAATCATGTTAGCAATTGCTGCATTTTATGATTATGAAATTTGGCAAATGGATGTCAAAACTGCATTCCTGAATGGATTTATGGAAGAAGAGTTGTATATGATGCAACCAGAAGGTTTTGTCAATCCAAAGGGTGCTTACAAAGTGTGCAAGCTCCAGCGATCCATTTATGGACTGGTGCAAGACTCTCGGAGTTGGAATAAACGTTTTGATAGTGTGATCAAAGCATATGGTTTTATACATATTTTTGGAGAAGCCTGTATTTACAAGAAAGTGAGTGGGAGCTCTGTAGCATTTCTAATATTATATGTGGATGACATATTGTTGATTGGAAATGATATAGAATTTCTGGATAGCATAAAAGGATACTTGAAGCAGAGTTTTTCAATGAAAGACCTCGGTGAAGCTGCTTACATATTAGGCATCAAGATCTATAGAGATAGATCAAGACGCTTAATTGGACTTTCACAAAGCACATACATTGACAAAGTTTTGAAAAAGTTCAAAATGGATCAAGCAAAGAAATGGTTCTTGCCTGTGTTGCAAGGTGTGAAGTTGAGTCAGACTCAGTGCCCGACCACTGCAGAAGATAGAGAGAAATGAAAAGTGTTCCCTATGCTTCAGCCATAGGCTCTATCATGTATGCAATGCTGTGTACCAGACCTGATGTGAGCCTTGCTATTAGCTTAGTAGGGAGGTACCAAAGTAATCCAGGAGTGGATCACTGGACAGTGGTCAAGAACATCCTGAAATACCTGAAAAGGACTAAGGATATGTTTCTCGCTTATGGAGGTGACAAAGAGCTGGTCGTAAATGGTTACGTTGATGCAAGCTTTGACACTGATACAGACGATTCTAAATTGCAAACTGGATACGTGTTTATATTGAACGGTGGAGCTGTCAGTTGGTGCAGTTCTAAACAAAGCGTCGTGGCAGGATCTACGTGTGAAGCGGAGTACATAGTTGCTTCGGAAGCAGCAAATGAAGGAGTCTGGATGAAAGAGTTCATATCCGATCTAGGTGTCATACCTAGTGCATCGGGTCCAATGAAAATCTTTTGTGATAATACTGGTGCAATTGCCTTGGCAAAGGAATCCAAATTTCACAAGAGAACCAAGCACATCAAGAGACGCTTCAATTCCATCCGGGATCAAGTCCAGGTGGGAGACATAGAGATTTGCAAGATACATACGGATCTGAATGTTGCAGACCCGTTGACTAAGCCTCTTCCACGAGCAAAACATGATCAGCACCAAAACTCCATGGGTGTTCGAATCATTACTGTGTAATCTAGATTATTGACTCTAGTGCAAGTGGGAGACTGAAGGAAATATGCCCTAGAGGCAATAATAAAGTTATTATTTATTTCCTCATATCATGATCAATGTTTATTATGTTGGGGATCGTAGCAGAAATTTAAAATTTTCTACGCATCACCAAGATCAATCTATGGAGTTTACTAGCAACGAGAGGGAAGGAGTGCATCTACATACCCTTGTAGATCGCGAGCGGAAGCGTTCAAGTGAACGGGGTTGATGGAGTCGTACTCGTCGTGATCCAAATCACCGATGACCGAGCACCGAACGGACGGCACCTCCGCGTTCAACACACGTATGGTTGGGGAAGACGTCTCCTCCTTCTTGATCCAGCAAGGGGGAAGGAGAGGTTGATGGAGATCCAGCAGCACGACGGCGTGGTGGTGGAAGCAGCGGGGATCTCGGCAGGGCTTCGCCAAGCTCAGTGAGAGGGAGAGGTGTCACGGGAGGAAGAGGGAGGCGCCAGGGGCTTGGGTGCGGCTGCCCAACGTCCCCCCTCTTTATATAGAGGTCCAGGGGGCGCCGGCCCCCAGAGATCCCATCTCAAGGGGGGGCGGCGGCCAAGGGGGGGGACTTGCCCCCCAAGTCAAGTGGGGCGCCCCCCCCCCCCACCCCTAGGGTTTCCAACCCTAGGCGCAGGGGAGGCCCAAGGGGGGCGCACCAGCCCACTAGGGGCTGGTTCCCTTCCCCACTTCAGCCCATGGAGCCCTCCGGGATAGGTGGCCCCACCCGATGGACCCCCGGGACCCTTCCGGTGGTCCCGGTACAATACCGGTGACCCCCGAAACTTTCCCGGTGGCCGAAACTGGACTTCCTATATATAATTCTTCACCTCCGGACCATTCCGGAACTCCTCGTGACGTCCGGGATCTCATCCGGGACTCCGAACAACTTTCGGGTTACCGCATACTAGTATCTCTATAACCCTAGCGGCACCGAACCTTAAGTGTGTAGACCCTACGGGTTCGGGAGACATGCAGACATGACCGAGACGACTCTCCGGTCAATAACCAACAGCGGGATCTGGATACCCATGTTGGCTCCCACATGTTCCACAATGATCTCATCGAATGAACCACGATGTCGAGGATTCAATCAATCCCGTATACAATTCCCTTTGTCAATCGGTACGTTACTTGCCCGAGATTCGATCGTCGGTATCCCAATACCTTGTTCAATCTCGTTACCGGCAAGTCACTTTACTCGTACCGTAATGCATGATCCCGTGACTAAACACTTGGTCACATTGAGCTCATTATGATGATGCATTACCGAGTGGGCCCAGAGATACCTCTCCGTCATACGAAGTGACAAATCCCAGTCTCGATTCGTGCCAACCCAACAGACACTTTCAGAGATACCCGTAGTGCACCTTTATAGCCACCCAGTTACGTTGTGACGTTTGGCACACCCAAAGCACTCCTATGGTATCCGGGAGTTGCACAATCTCATGGTCTAAGGAAATGATACTTGACATTTGGAAAATCTCTAGCAGACGAACTACACGATCTTGTGCCATGCTTAGGATTGGGTCTTGTCCATCACATCATTCTCCTAATGATGTGATCCCGTTATCAATGACATCCAATGTCCATAGTCAGGAAACCATGACTATCTGTTGATCAACGAGCTAGTCAACTAGAGGCTCACTAGGGACATGTTGTGGTCTATGTATTCACACATGTATTACGATTTCCGGATAACACAATTATAGCATGAACAATAGACAATTATCATGAACAAGGAAATATAATAATAACCATTTTATTATTGCCTCTAGGGCATATTTCCAACAGTCTCCCACTTGCACTAGAGTCAATAATCTAGTTACATTGTGATGAATCGAACACCCATAGAGTTCTGGTGTTGATCATGTTTTGCTCTAGGGAGAGGTTTAGTCAACGGATCTGCTACATTCAGGTCCGTATGTCCTTTACAAATATCTATGTCTCCATTTTGAACATTTTCACGAATGGAGTTGAAGCGACGCTTGATATGCCTGGTCTTCCTGTGAAACCTGGGCTCCTTGGCAAGGGCAATAGCTCCAGTGTTGTCACTGAAGAGAGTCATCGGGCCCGACGCATTGGGAATAACTCCTAGGTCGGTAATGAACTCCTTCACCCAGATTGCTTCTTGTGCTGCCTCTGAGGCCGCCATGTATTCCGCTTCACATGTAGATCCCTCCACAACGCTTTGCTTGCAACTGCACCAGCTTACTGCCCCACCATTCAAAATATACACGTATCCGGTTTGTGACTTAGAGTCATCCAGATCTGTGTCGAAGCTAGCATCGACGTAACCCTTTACGATGAGCTCTTCGTCACCTCCATAAACGAGAAACATATCCTTAGTCCTCTTCAGGTACTTCAGGATATTCTTGACCGCTGTCCAGTGTTCCATGCCGGAATTACTTTGGTACCTTCCTACCAAACTTACGGCAAGGTTTACATCAGGTCTGGTACACAGCATGGCATATATAATAGACCCTATGGCCGAGGCATAGGGGACGACACTCATCTTTTCTCTATCTTCTGCCGTGGTCGGGCATTGAGCCGTGCTCAATTGCACACCTTGCAATACAGGCAAGAACCCCTTCTTGGACTGATCCATATTGAACTTCTTCAATATCTTGTCAAGGTACGTACTTTGTGAAAGACCAATGAGGCGTCTTGATCTATCTCTATAGATCTTGATGCCTAATATATAAGCAGCTTCTCCAAGGTCCTTCATTGAAAAACACTTGTTCAAGTAGGCCTTTATGCTTCCCAAGAATTCTATATCATTTCCCATCAACAGTATGTCATCCACATATAATATGAGAAATGCTACAGAGCTCCCACTCACTTTCTTGTAAACACAGGCTTCTCCATAAGTCTGTGTAAACCCAAACGCTTTGATCATGTCATCAAATCGAATGTTCCAACTCCGAGATGCTTGCACCAGCCCATAGATGGAGCGCTAGAGCTTGCATACCTTGTTACCATTCTTAGGATCGACAAAACATTCCGGCTGCATCATATACAATTCTTCCTTAAGAAAGCCGTTAAGGAATGCCGTTTTGACGTCCATTTGCCATATCTCATAATCATAGTATGCGGCAATTGCTAACATGATTCGGACGGACTTCAGCTTCGCTACGGGTGAGAAAGTCCCATCATAGTCAACCCCTTGAACTTGTCGATAACCCTTAGCGACAAGTCGAGCTTTATAGATGGTAACATTACCATCCGCGTCTGTCTTCTTCTTAAAGATCCATTTGTTTTCAATCGCTCGCCGATCATCGGGCAGGTCTGTCAAAGTCCACACTTTGTTTTCATACATGGATCCTATCTCGGATTGCATGGCTTCAAGCCATTTGTCGGAATCTGGGCCTGCCATTGCTTCTTCATAGTTCGAAGGTTCACCGTTGTCTAACAACATGATTTCCAAGACAGGGTTGCCGTACCACTCTGGTGCGGAACGTGTCCTTGTGGACCTACGAAGTTCAATAGGAGCTTGATCTGAAGTACCTTGATCATCATCATCATTAACTTCCTCTCTAGTCGGTGCAGGCACCATAGGAACATCTTCCTGAGCTGCGCTACTTTCCGGTTCAAGAGGTAGTACTTCATCAAGTTCCACTTTCCTCCCACTTACTTCTTTCGAGAGAAACTCTTTCTCCAGAAAGGAACCGTTCTTGGCAACAAAGATCTTGCCTTCGGATCTGAGATAGAAGGTATACCCAATGGTTTCCTTAGGGTATCCTATGAAGACGCATTTTTCCGACTTGGGTTCGAGCTTTTCAGGTTGAAGTTTCTCGACATAAGCATCGCATCCCCAAACTTTTAGAAACGACAGCTTAGGTTTCTTCCCAAACCATAATTCATACGGTGTCGTCTCAACGGATTTCGACGGAGCCCTATTTAAAGTGAATGCGGCAGTCTCTAAAGCATAGCCCCAAAATGAGAGCGGTAGATCGGTAAGAGACATCATAGATCGCACCATATCCAATAGAGTGCGATTACGACGTTCGGACACACCATTTCGCTGAGGTGTTCCAGGCGGCGTGAGTTGTGAAACGATTCCACACTTCCTTAAGTGCGTACCAAATTCGTGACTCAAATATTCCCCTCCACGATTTGATCGTAAGAACTTTATTTTTCTGTCACGTTGATTCTCAACCTCACTCTGAAATTCCTTGAACTTTTGAAAGGTCTCAGACTTGTGTTTCATTAGGTAGACATACCCATATCTACTCAAGTCATCAGTGAGAGTGAGAACATAACGATAGCCACCGCGAGCCTCACCACTCATTGGACCGCACACATCAGTATGTATGATTTCCAATAAGTTGGTTGCTCGGTCCATTGTTCCAGAGAACGGAGTCTTGGTCATCTTACCCATGAGGCATGGTTCGCACGTGTCAAATGATTCGTAATCAAGAGACTCCAAAAGTCCATCTGCATGGAGCTTCTTCATGCGTTTGACACCAATGTGACCAAGACGGCGGTGCCACAAGTATGTGGGACTATCATTATCAACCTTACATCTTTTGGTATTCATACTATGAATATGTGTAACACTACGTTCGAGATTCATTAAGAATAAACCATTAACCAGCGGGGCATGACCATAAAACATATCTCTCATATAAATAGAACAACCATTATTCTCGGATTTAAATGAGTAGCCATCTCGAATTAAACGAGATCCTGATACAATGTTCATGCTCAAAGTTGGCACTAAATAACAATTATTGAGGTTTAAAACTAATCCCGTAGGTAAATGTAGAGGTAGCGTGCCGACGGCGATCACATCGACCTTGGAACCATTCCCGACGCGCATCGTCACCTCATCCTTTGCCAGTCTCCGTTTATTCCATAGGTCCTACTTTGAGTTACAAATATGGGCAACCGCACCGGTATCAAATACCCAGGAGCTACTACTTGTGCTGGTAAGGTACACATCAATAACATGTATATCACATATACCTTTGGTGTTGCCGGCCTTCTTGTCCGCCAAGTACTTGGGGCAGTTCCGCTTCCAGTGACCACTTCCCTTGCAATAAAAGCACTCAGTCTCAGGCTTGGGTCCATTCTTTGGCATCTTCCCGGCAACTGGCTTACCGGGCGCGGCAACTCCCTTGCCGTCCTTCTTGAAGTGCTTCTTACCCTTGCCTTTCTTGAACTTAGTGGTTTTATTCACCATCAACACTTGATGTTCCTTTTTGATCTCCACCTCCGCTGATTTCAGCATTGAATATACCTCAGGAATGGTCTTTTCCATCCCCTGCATATTGAAGTTCATCACAAAGCTCTTGTAGCTCGGTGGAAGCGACTGAAGGATTCTGTCAATGACCGCGTCATCCGGGAGATTAACTCCCAGCTGAGTCAAGCGGTTGTGTAACCCAGACATTCTGAGTATGTGCTCACTGACAGAAATATTTTCCTCCATCTTACAACTGAAGAACTTGTCGGAGACTTCATATCTCTCGACCCGGGCATGAGCTTGGAAAACCATTTTCAGCTCTTCGAACATCTCATATGCTCCGTGTTTCTCAAAACGCTTTTGGAGCCCCGGTTCTAAGCTGTAAAGCATGCCGCACTGAACGAGGGAGTAATCATCAGCACGCTGCTGCCAAGCGTTCATAACGTCTTGGTTCTCTGGGATGGGTGCGTCACCTAGCGGTGCTTCTAGGACATAATCTTTCTTGGCAGCTATGAGGATGATCCTCAGGTTCCGGACCCATTCCGTATAGTTGCTGCCATCATGTTTCAGCTTGGTTTTCTCTAGGAACGCGTTGAAGTTGAGGGCAACATTAGCGTGGGCCATTTGATCTACAAGACATATTGTAAAGATTTTAGACTAAGTTCATGATAATTAAGTTCATCTAATCAAATTATTCAATGAACTCCCACTCAGATAGACATCCCTCTAGTCATCTAAGTGAAACATGATCCGAGTCAACTAGGCCGTGTCCGATCATCACGTGAGACGGACTAGTCAACATCGGTGAACATCTTCATGTTGATCGTATCTTCTATACGACTCATGCTCGACCTTTCGGTCTTCCGTGTTCCGAGTCCATGTCTGTACATGCTAGGCTCGTCAAGTCAACCTAAGTGTATTGCGTGTGTAAATCTGGCTTACACCCGTTGTATTCGAACGTTAGAATCTATCACACCCGATCATCACGTGGTGCTTCGAAACAACGAACCTTCGCAACGGTGCACAGTTAGGGGGAACACTTTCTTGAAGTTATTGCGAGGGATCATCTTATTTAAGCTACCATCGTTCTAAGCAAATAAGATGTAAAACATGATAAACATCACATGCAATCAAATAGTGACATGATATGGCCAATATCATTTTGCTCCTTTGATCTCCATCTTCGGGGCGCCATGATCATCTTCGTCACCGGCATGACACCATGATCTCCATCATCATGATCTCCATCATCGTGTCTTCATGAAGTTGTCACGCCAACGATTACTTCTACTTCTATGGCTAACGTGTTTAGCAATAAACTAAAGTAATTTACATGGCGTTATTCAATGACACGCAGGTCATACAAAAAATAAAGACAACTCCTATGGCTCCTGCCGGTTGTCATACTCATCGACATGCAAGTCGTGATTCCTATTACAAGAACATGATCAATCTCATACATCACATATATTTCATTCATCACATCCTTTTGGCCATATCACATCACAAGGCATATGCTGCAAAAACAAGTTAGACGTCCTCTAATTGTTGTTGCATGTTTTTACGTGGCTTCTATAGGTTTGTAGCAAGAACGTTTCTTACCTACGTAAAACCACAACGTGATATGCCAATTTCTATTTACCCTTCATAAGGACCCTTTTCATCGAATCCGTTCCGACTAAAGTGGGAGAGACAGACACCCGCTAGCCACCTTATGCAACTAGTGCATGTCAGTCGATGGAACCTGTCTCACGTAAGCGTACGTGTAAGGTCGGTCCGGGCCGCTTCATCCCACAATACCGCCGAAACAAGATAAGACTAGTAGTGGCAAGAAAAATTGACAACATCTACGCCCACAACTGCTTTGTGTTCTACTCGTGCATAGTAACTACGCATAGGCCTGGCTCATGATGCCACTGTTGGGGATCGTAGAAGAATTTTAAAATTTTCTACGCATCACCAAGATCAATCTATGGAGTTCACTAGCAACGAGAGGGAAGGAGTGCATCTACATGCCCTTGTAGATCGCGAGCGGAAGCGTTCAAGTGAACGGGGTTGATGGAGTCGTACTCGTCGTGATCCAAATCACCGATGACCGAGCGCCGAACGGACGGCACCTCCGCGTTCAACACACGTACGGTTGGGGAAGACGTCTCCTCCTTCTTGATCCAGCAAGGGGGAAGGAGAGGTTGATGGAGATCCAGCAGCACGACGGCGTGGTGGTGGAAGCAGCGGGGATCTCGGCAGGGCTTCGCCAAGCTCAGCGAGAGGGAGAGGTGTCACGGGAGGAAGAGGGAGGCGCCAAGGGCTTGGGTGCGGCTGCCCTCCCTCCCCCCTCTTTATATAGGGGTCCAGGGGGCGCCGGCCCCCAGAGATCCCATCTCAAGGGGGAGCGGCGGCCAAGGGGGGGACTTGCCCCCCAAGTCAAGTCGACCGCCCCCCACCCCTAGGGTTTCCAACCCTAGGCGCAGGGGAGGCCCAAGGGGTGCGCACCAGCCCACTAGGGGCTGGTTCCCTTCCCCACTTCAGCCCATGGGGCCCTCCGGGATAGGTGGCCCCACCCGATGGACCCCCGGGACCCTTCCGGTGGTCCCGGTACAATACCGGTGACCCCCGAAACTTTCCCGGTGGCCGAAACTGGACTTCCTATATATAATTCTTCACCTCCGGACCATTCCGGAACTCCTCGTGACGTCCGAGATCTCATCCGGGACTCCGAAAAACTTTCGGGTTACCGCATACTAGTATCTCTACAACCCTAGCGTCACCGAACCTTAACTGTGTAGACCCTACGGGTTCGGGAGACATGCAGACATGATCGAGACGACTATCCGGTCAATAACCAACAGCGGGATATGGATACCCATGTTGGCTCCCACATGTTCCACGATGATCTCATCGGATGAACCACGATGTCGAGGATTCAATCAATCCCGTATACAATTCCCTTTGTCAATCGGTACGTTACTTGCCCGAGATTCGATCGTCGGTATCCCAATACCTTGTTCAATCTCGTTACCGGCAAGTCACTTTACTCGTACCGTAATGCATGATCCCGTGACTAAACACTTGGTCACATTGAGCTCATTATGATGATGCATTACCGAGTGGGCCCAGAGATACCTCTCCGTCATACGGAGTGACAAATCCCAGTCTCGATTCGTGCCAACCCAACAGACACTTTCGGAGATACCCGTAGTGCACCTTTATAGCCACCCAGTTACTTGTGACGTTTGGCAGACCCAAAGCACTCCTATGGTATCCGGGAGTTGCACAATCTCATGGTCTAAGGAAATGATACTTGACATTTGGAAAAGCTCTAGCAAACGAACTACACGATCTTGTGCTATGCTTAGGATTGGGTCTTGTCCATCACATCATTCTCCTAATGATGTGATCCCGTTATCAATGACATCCAATGTCCATAGTCAGGAAACCATGACTATCTATTGATCAACGAGCTAGTCAACTAGAGGCTCACTAGGGACATGTTGTGGTCTATGTATTCACACATTTATTACGATTTCCGGATAACACAAATATAGCATGAACAATAGACAATTATCATGAACAAGGAAATATAATAATAACCATTTTATTATTGCCTCTAGGGCATATTTCCAACATATTATTCATGCTAGAATTGTATTAACCGGTAACATAGTACATGTGTGAATACATAGACAAACATAGTCTCACTAGTATGCCTCTACTTGACTAGCTCGTTGATCAAAGATGGTTGAGTTTCCTAGCCATAGACATGAGTTGTCATTTGATTAACGAGATCACATCATTAGGAGAATGATGTGATTGACTTGACCCATTCCGTTAGCTTAGCACTTGATCGTTTAGTTTTCTGTTATTGCTTTCTCCATGACTTATACATGTTCCTATGACTATGAGATTATGCAACTCCTGAATACTGGAGGAACACTTTGTGTGCTAAGAAACCTCACAACGTAACTGGGTGATTATAAAGGTGCTCTACAGGTGTCTCCGATGGTGTTCGTTGAGTTGGCATAGATCGAGAATAGGATTTGTCACTCCGATTGTCGGAGAGATATCTCTGGGCCCTCTCGGTAATGCACATCACTATAAGCCTTGCAAGTAATGCGACTAATGAGTTAGTTACGGGATGATGCATTACGGAACGAGTAAAGAGACTTGCCGATAACGAGATTGAGCTAGGTATTGAGATACCGACGATCGAATCTCGGGCAAGTAACATACCGATGACAAAGGGAACAACATATGCTGTTATGGGGTTTGACCGATAAAGATCTTCATAGAATATGTAGAAACCAACATGAGCATCTAGGTTCCACTATTGGTTATTGACCGGAGATGAGTCTCGGTCATGTCTACATAGTTCTCAAACCCATAGGGTCCGCACGCTGAACGTTCGGTGACGATCGGTATTATGAGTTTATGTGATTTGATGTACCGAAGGTAGTTCTGAGTCCCGGATATGATCACGGGCATGACGAGGAGTCTCGAAATGGCTGAGACATAAAGATCGATATATTGGAAGCCTATGTTTGGTCATTGGAAAGGTTCCAGATGATATCTGGCGAATACCGGAGTACCGAGGGGTTACCGGAACCCCATGGGGAGTATAATGGGCCTTGTGGGCCTTAGTGGAGAAGAGGAGGGGCGGCCAGGGCAGGCCACACGCCCCCTCCCCCTAGTCCGAATTGGACAAGGAAGGGGGGCGGTGCCCCCCTTTTTCCTTCCCCCACTCTCCTCCTTCTTTCCCTCCTACTCCTCCTCTTGGAAGGGGGAATCCTACTCCCAGTGGGAGTAGGACTCCCCTATGGCGCGCCCTAGAGAGGGACGGCCCTCCCCCTCCTCCACTCCTTTATATACGGGGGAGGGGGGCACCCCATAGACACAAGTTGATCATTGATCTCTCTTAGCCGTGTGCGGTGCCCCCCTCCACCATAATCCACCTCGATCATATCGTAGCGGTGCTTAGGAGAAGCCCTGCGTCGGTAACTTCATCAACACCGTCATCACGCCGTCGTGCTGATGAAGCTCTCCCTCGAAGCTCTACTGGATCATGAGTTCGTGGGATGTCGCCGAGCTAAACGTGTGCGGTCCGCGGAGGTGCCGTAACTTCGGTGCTAGGATCGGTCGATCGTGAAGACGTACGACTATATCAACCGCGTTGTCATAACGCTTCCGCTTACGGTCTACGAGGGTACGTAGACGACACTCTCCCCTCTTGTTGCTATGCATCACCATGATCTTGTGTGTGCGTAGGAAATTTTTTGGAATTACTACGTTCCCCAACACATATATATTACATCATTGGACCCATGCATAATGGCTAAGTGTGTATACAAAATAGGAACATATATATTACATCATTTGACCAATAACATACGGTTCCTCAGCGTTGACGTTTTCGTTTTTGAGTGAGCTTCTTTCCCTTCTTGTTCGTTGAAGAATAATTGAGCCCCTCATTGTGAATTTTCCTTTTCCATGGAGTACGATTTTTCTTAGGTAATGTAGTATTGATTCTTCTTTTGACGTATACTTCATCGTCATCGTCATCTTCCCTCATTGGGTTGCCGTACTGGTCGCAGTCTTCCTTGTTGGCGACTCCATCCATTCCAATGATGTTCCTTTTGCCTCTCCTCACGACAACATGGCTGGGATTGCGTGGGTCGGTTATGAAGAAGCATTGTGTCACGTGCTTAGCGTGTACCCATGGCTCGTTTTTTGCGATAGCATTCACGGTAGAGCTCTTGGCGTCGGGTATAGTCATGGTAGTGAAATACCGGTTTTCTCTTTCGACATTCTTAGCCCATCTGACACGGAACATCGTCGTGTTGTGCAGTCCAGAGTAGTCAAGCTCCCAGATCTCCTCGACCCTTCCGCAAAATATCTCAGTTGCGCCGTTGTCGCTGCCGGTCATGCATTCCATCATCACCCCTGAGTTCTGATCATCACTCTCCATATCTTTGTCCTCCATGTAGAACGTGTATCCGTTGATATCGTATGCCTTATAGGTGATGAGGTTGGGCGAGGGGCCATGTGCTAAGGCATATATGAGCAACCCGTCCTTAAAGCCCTGCTCCAGGGGATTAGCAATAATATGCTCTTTGAACCAATGTAGGAAAGTGGAGTTGTGTTCTCTAGTAACTTCTGCGTCCGTCCTGCATACCCCCCGGTCACGATACTTCTTTGCGATAATTTCTTTATGCAGTGACACGAAAGGATCTACCTTGTCTAGGTGTTGTAGCACTACCAAGTTTGGTCTGTCAAAGTCGTTGCGTCGATCTGAGTATGCCATGTGCAGTTCCCTGCGACCGTTGGAGTGACCTTCTCCTTCGAGCCTCCCATCATGCTTGTTAACAGGCAAACCAACACCAACACCAGGCGGCTGGTCTGCGCCATATAGAAAATTCTCACAGAAAGAGATGCACTCTTGTGTCAGATAGCCCTGGAGAGGGACATGTTACGAACGAATCCTTTGATGATCCCATTCATCCTCTCAAACGACATCATGTTGTGCAAGAATGACGGCCCCAGGTCTATTATGTCGTCCACAATATGGACACACAGATGCACCATGACGTCAAAGAACACGGGCGGGAAGTACATCTCAAGCTCATTCAGTATCACAACGATCTCTTCCTGTAGCCTTCAGAGCTGCTTCACACTGATCGACTTTCGAGAGATGACGTCAAAAAAGTTATAGAGACCAATAAGCGTGTCACGGACGTGCTTGTCCATTATCCCTCTAAGGGCAACAGGTAGTATCTGCATCATCATCACATGACAGTCATGGGACTTCATCCCGCTGAACCTTTTCTTGTCCGTGTCTAGATATCTGCTTATCTTGCCATAGTAACCGAAACTAACTTTGACTCCGGTAAGGCTCTTAATGAATTGGTCGATCTCAGCCTGACTTAGGGTGAAGCAAGAAGGGGGGCAATAATCCTCTTCCTTTACTTTCTTGCCCTTCTTCTCTCGCGCCTCTGTCTCCGTCTCTGTCTCGTCTGTCTTTTTACGGGGCGGCATGTGCAGATCTTCCTTGATATTCAAATCTTGCAAGTCTTTTCTTGCCTTCGGCCCATCCTTAGTCTTATCCGGCATGTTCATCAGTGTCGCGAGCAAGCTCTCAAGGACATTCTTACATATATGCATTTGATCAAGGTATTGAGGTGTGTCGAGTTTGTGCCAGTACTCCAAGTCCCAGAACACATACCTCGTCTTCCATACCTTCAGCAGCGGCTCCGGCGCCTTTTTCATCGTCTTTCCCGGCGCGGGGCACTATTCCCAGTTTTTCAACAGCTCATCGATTTCGGCGCCGCTCCGCTTACATGGAGGTCCTCGATGCTCAGCATGACCATTGAATAGATCTCCACGGTTTCTCCACGGGTCGTCTGGATCGAGCCATCTTTGATGCCCCATGTACACGATTTTCCCAGACCCGCCATCTTTCCTTGACGTTAGCTGCTGAGACGTCGTATCATCCATGCACCACGTGCATCCTCAATATCCATGGCACACCTGTGACACCCAAAATTTTTGATTGGATTTTTTTAAAAAACTTTTATTTTTAATTGAGGAGGGTATTTAAAATTTTCTCCTAAAGGACTCTCCCTCTCAAAACTTTCTTTTATGGCAAGTGTTTTATTTGGATTCACCCAAGACTTGATTTTGGTCTTGGAGGTTTGCCCTCTTTATTTGGACTCAAAACCAAATGCTTTTCACTTTGGAAATTTTCTTTTGAAAATCTTGTAAATAGCCCTAGGGCATTTTGAGTGATCTTCTCCCCTTTTCAAAAATTCCTCTTGCCATGACCCAAGTGGAAATCCACTCCCATAAACCCTTCCCCACCTTTGGATCATGATGTACCTCAAATACAGCAAGTTGAACCTCTCCATATAATTTTTCCCATTTATTTCTTATCAAAAACAATTTCTGCCTTCTATCTTGATCTTTGGAGATTTACAAAGGAGCTACCCTTTCTGCTTTGAGTTTTTTCTCCAAACCAATTTCCCTAGATAGTCCTTTGAACCCTCAACCAAGATCCATGAAGATCCACTGGTCTTCAATTCAAATTTTTCAAACTATACTTTCTGCAAGTTTGGACCAGATTTACCAAATTTGATGAAATTATTCTCCTAAAAATCTGAGAAAAATCAGGCAGCCTCTGGGTGCATTGAGAGGTCACCTCACCAAGTCCCAGCTCCAGGAAAATTTTTCTTCTTGCCAAATCATTTCGTCGAACACCTACTGGACACTGTTGCTGTCATGTTCAGTTAAGTTCAGAGAACAGTTTCAGTGCACTGTCGTTTTCTTCAGTGTTCGTTGTCCATCTCACCAGTGTCGCTGTGGCGTCTTGCTCCCCGTCCCCTCCCCCTTGTCCTCTGCACCGCACGAGCGCCTGGAAGGTTGCGGGCGTCGGCGACGAGCAAGAGGAGGTGCGCCGCCCCGTGACCGACGGCAGCGGCGGCTTTGCGGCCGCCAAAGAGGAGCGCAGCATGGACGGCGCCACCCAGCGCCGCCCAAGCCACCAGAGGCCGCCGTGTGGCCACCCACTCCCCAGTGCGCGCTGCCACCCTCGTCGTGAACCGCTAGGCGCGGAGCACGCTCTCTGCCGCCGCCGTGCCCGTACGGCCACCCCTTCGAGGACCGGCGCCATTACGCCAAGCCCGACCAAGATTAGCGGGGGAACGGCACTAGTACACCCCCCTGATGCTGCCTGGCCACTTAAGCTCCCTGCCAAGGCATTGCCTCGCCGTAATTGCTCACCGGAGCGACCCCGTTCACGGCCACCCCCTCGAACCGCCTATAAATAGAGGCCCCGAGGTCCAACTCGAACCCACACCACCTCTGCACACCTCCAACGCCACGCCTAGCCACTGGTAGAGCCACGGGAGAGCTTCCTTCCTCAACTCCGGCCGCCGCGACCCGCCACGGGATCCAGCTCGACTCGCTCCCGTGTGTGCACCTCTAACCCCCAACTCTTGCCAGTAGCTCTCTTATGCATCCACTCTCCTGACCCGCGCTTCAATTCGAAGTTTGCAGCACCCACCGGAGTTCTCCACCATCGCCCGAGCCGCCGTCCGCCGGAGCAAGTGTCGCCGTCGACGTGGTGCCCTCCGTCGGTCCAGTCCACCACCCACCAACGCGGAAGGACACGCTGAAGCTCTTGGTACACTCCGATCTTCCTGACTCGCCGTGGTTCGACGCCGGCGACCACCGCAGCCTTCGGGCGCCGGGATTTTAAACCTGACATGTGGACCCCCCTGTCAGCCTCTCTTCTTTCTCTCCCTCGAAACATTTTCTGTTGGCGCCTTCGGGCAAGTACGTTTTCTCTGTGGGCTGGCGCGTTTCTCTTCGAACCGTTTTCTATTTTTTCCGTTAAGTCCCTGGTTCTTTTCTGTTTCATCAAAGATTAGTCCCTGGACAAAAACCCTTATAACTTTTTAATAAAAGGTGATTTTTGAGTGATTCTTTTTCTGACAGTCTTATATTTTTGTCTAGTTTTTTATAGTATTTATTTGCAAAAAATTTGGGACAACTTTTATGCACGCGTTGATTTTCACGTTAGTATACGTTTTCGCTATACCGTAGGTTCCGGAAGAGGTGACGGAGCCGCGAACTTCGCCGAGCTAGACTCCGACTTCTCCGAACCAGGCAAGCATGTTTGAACCTTTGATATGACGGGTGTTTTGCATGTTTGCTTGAATGGTTTGTGCATGGCATATGAGTATCGGTGAGCATCTCGTTGCATGTAAGGCAACTATCCGGGTGCTCCAAAGTTACTGTGATCTCTGATGAGAGATGGCCTAGTCATGTGGTGACATGAAAGGCAGTGAGGTGGTATATTTGTAGCATTCCAGCCTTACGATGTCCGATAAACTCCGACGTTAACGTGGACTGAGTCACGTTATCGTTCTTCCCTTTTTTCGTGCCGCCACATGTTTTCTGCCAAGAATACGGTTTAGTAAGTTGGTAACCTCTTTCCGTGTACACACCAAATAGAGGGGCCGGGATGAGGGTTCCATGGCCCTGGATTAAAGCCAGTCATCCGGTCAGGGGGCATGGGTGTTTCCGGTTGGGACCGAGAGGGGGGCACCCCTTAGAGCGCGCGTGTATAAATTTGATCCCATGCTACGCAAGGTTGTAGCCTCCCCGTCTCAAGGTTTTTCTTGAACGTTGCCGAGGGTGATTCCTGGCTTCGGAATGTTGAATGGGTGTGTACTGGTTAGATGTGTTTCTTCCAAAACACCGTAAACGGAACTAGTCCCCGTGACTACTGAAATCCGTTGGCTGTGGTTAAAGTACAAACTCTGCAGAGTCAAATTCCTTCCGAGTCACCGTATCTCTGGTCAAGGACCATGGCCAGTATACCCATATCTATGTCAATCCTCGTGGTAAATCCCCGGTGAACAAACTTGATGGTAACTTGGTTGAACGTTATTCCTGTGGATGAATTAACCCCTATTGTTATCTCGTACCTGATTATTCCCTTGATATGATTTAAATTCTTGAGCTACCGAGATATTAAGTTATGAAGCCCTTTATGTGATGTCGCTCAGACGTCCGACTGTGGCATGCACTGTTATTTATTCTTTCAATATAAGCCCTTTATGTGATGTCGCTCAGACGTCCGACTGGGCATGCACTGTTATTTATTCTTTCAATACAAGCCCTTTATGTGATGTCGCTCAGACGTCCGACTGTGGCACTCTTGTTATTTACTTTTGATATAAGCCCTTTATGTGATGTCGCTCAGACGTCCGACTGTGGCACGCACTGTCTTTTATATTCTATTATAAGCCCTTTATGTGGTGTCGCCTTGACGCCCGACTGCGGCATTATTATTCTTGTATTTTCCTCTCGAGGAGTCATTCAGACACTCGTTTGGCCCTCAGTATTTACTTTGGGAATTCGGGAGAACTACCGCCCGACTTCTCTTTTATTTCCCACGCATTATTGTCCCTTTGTCTGAGTGCACTTGTTATTCTGTTCATATGCATCATGTTTACATTTGTTATATCTTATGTCCGAACTGTCTTGCGAGTACTTTCATAGTACTCACCTGGCTTGTTGATTTGGCCAGATGTTGACGAAGGCGATCTCATGGATGAAGAGTTTGATAGTGAGTCCGACGCCTAGAGGAATCCCAGTCAGTCCCGTGCGATCCTGGATATTGGTCACTTGTATCATATATGCTTCCGCCACCCGCAATAAGTCTCCTCGAGCCTCGCTCCGACGCTCGAAGAGCTGTTAGTTTTCAGGAGTCATATCACCCACTTCGCTGTGATATATCCACCACCGCTTTTATCGTGAGTCAGTAGATTTGCCACCCTATCCGCCTTTATGTATTATTGGCGTGTTTGTAATAAATTGTTGAGCAGTCTCCGCTCAACTTTGTATTATATTCAGTACTCCTGGTATTTTTCTTCTGTGATCAAGATTTTGTCTACCAGTAAGAAGGAATTCTTCTCTACTGGTCCGTAAAAGGGATCGGTCTCTCAATAAATATTTTTATTGGAAAACCGGTCATGACAACACCTGGCCTGCGACATATCCGTAACCGAGATAGTCATGCACCGTCGTGATCAGCGCGGCTCTCATGTAGAAATACTCGCCTTTGCTGGCGTCCCATGTCTTGGCCGGTGTTTTCCATAACGTGTCTAACTCCTCTTGAAGTAGCCCCAGATACAGATTAATATTATTTCCTGGTTGTTTAGGCCCTTGAATCAGCATGCTCATGTGAATGTACTTCGACTTCATGCACAACCAGGGGGAGGTTGTACATCCATACAAACACGGGCCATGTGCTATGGTTGGTGTTCTGGTTGCCAAACGGATTCATGCCATCGGTACACGCGCCACATGATGTTCATTGCATCACATTCAAAGTATCGATAGAAGTCGTTCAACACTCTCCACTGGCTTCCATCCTTGACGTGTCTCAGCTTTGGATCATTTCCATCATCGGGCTTCTTCCTCTCCGCGTGCCAGTGCATGAGCTTTGCTTCCTTGGGATCTACGAAATACCGCTGGAGACGAGGAGTGATCGGTAAATACCATACAACTTTCTGGGGACATTTCTTCCCGGCCTTCTTGTATCGAGAAGCATTGCACACCGGACAACTTGTTCTTTCCGCGTGCTCCTTCCGATAAATTATGCAATCGTTGATGCATGCATGGTATCTAACATGCGGCAGATCAAGAGGGCACACGATCTTCTTGGCCTCATCCACACTAGTAGGACATAGATTCCCCGCGGGAAGAACATCCTTTAGGTACTTGAGATGCTCATCGAGGCTAGTGTCGGTCCATTTGTTTTTAGCCTTCGTCTTCTACAGTTGGAGCGTGAACTCAAGCGAGTCACCTCAGGATTGCAAACATCATACAATGGAGTGTTCGAGTCTACCACCAATTGCTGCAGCTTAGCCTCCTCTCTAGAAGCAGCTCTCTCAATACTTGTCTCCTTGCGAAGCAGTTCTTGAACATGAGGGTCCCGCACGATTGAACTTAGTACCGATGAACTCTGCGGCGTGGAGTCCACGTTCTCTCCGCTGCCATGTCCGGCCCCTTCTCCGCCGCCATGTCCGGCCTCTTCCCCGCCGCCATTATCGATCATCTCTTCGTTTTGCCCCGTGTCGTCATTGCCTGCCCCGTTGGCGTCCTCAACATCATCATCCTTATCTTCAATTATCCACCAAGTATAGCCATCCATGAAACCAGTCATGAGCAGGTGCGCTTCGACACGACCATCGTCATAGGGGTCGAGCCAAACTATTCCTTTGCATTTTTGACACGGACATAAAACCTCTGTCAGGTTATTTTCTTTCATGTCCTGCACCGCAGACCGCAACCACCTGTCCACCATCGTTTCACTGACCATCATGAACGTCTGCATGGTAATAATAAACAAATTGATTATAAAAATGCATGCATGCATCAAAGTCATACAAAAATTCGGCATGACCTTCCCTAAAAATAGGACATATAGATCTAGAGTTTGCCCGGAATTCGCCGAAACGGAAATAAATCGGCATTTCGGCAAAACATAGGCAACTCACAAGCACAATTCGGCGCCAACTCATGCCACACACACAATTTCCATCATATCGCCCAATTATCATATTGCACACACATACACATATTTCCATTCTTGCAAAAGCTTGAATTTTTAATCACCTATCTCGAGATCGAGCACACGGTGGAGATGATGATGTAGTAGGGAGATCAAAAGTGGACAAAGCTCTTCTTGACAAAGCTAGATCTAGTTAGGGGGCACATAGGTCACTTCACTAAATGCTACATCTACCTAGCTAGCTAATTTGGGAGGAGACAACTTCAACTAGTGGAGGGGGAAGGAAAAAGAGAAAGGAGATGCATTAATGGAAGTGGTGTAGTTAGCTAGGAGTAATAAAAAGAGAGAAAGGTAGGTAGAAGAGGGAGAGTAATGGGGGGAGAAGTATTGAGGAAGAAGCAAAGTGAGGGAGAGAGGAGGTGGGAGGTAGGGGAAAGTGAGGAAGAGAGGAGATGGGGGAGGGGAAAAGGTGGTATTATGCTGCGTCTTAGCAGTAGCGCGGGCCGAAAAGCGTGCTACTGCTAAGAACATAGCAGCAGCGCGCTTCCTGCACACGCGCTACTGCTAAGTGGGGCCCGCCATGTGGCCGGTTACAAAATTAGCAGTAGCGACCAGAGAAAAAAGTGCGCTACTACTATTACTTTAGAAGTAGCGCGGGTCGCAACAGCGCGCTGCTGCTAAACCTAGGTTGGTGGGTACTGTCGGTCGATTTTAGTAGCAGCGCGGTTCCACCAGGCCGCGCTACTGCTAACTGAGTAGCAGTAGCGCTTGTTTTGAACCCGCGCTGCTGAAAATTAGCAGTAGCGCCTCTTTTTGTACCGCGCTGCTGCTAAGATTATGAGTATAAGGTTTTCCCTAGTAGTGATCTAGTGTGCACTTGTTCTCCATGATGTAGACAACACACTACAGATGATTTGTAGAGTTAGTTCACCTGTGCTTTCGAAAAGGTTCATCGACCACGTTGTTCATGTCACATGGACAGTAAGGGACATGGTTCATGTGTCTACAACATTGGTGATCAATGGGTTATGGACCTCACATTTTAATTAGCAAAGTCACGATCCCGACTAATGTTCACCCTGCTAACACCGATTATGAAACACCATATAAGACTACCATCCCAACCAGTCATGTGTTGTGCCACATTTATTCATTCCTTATGAGTAGTATTTACCTAGTTCACCAGTGCTTTCGAAAAGGATGATCGACCATGTTGTTCATGTCACATGGACAGCACGAGACATGGTTCATGTCTTACAACATTGGTGATCAATGGGTTATGGACCTCACATTTGAATTAGCAAAGTCACGATCCCGACTAATGTTCACCCTGCTAACACCAATTATGAAACTCCATATCAGACTACCATCCCAACTAGTCATGTGTTGTGCCACATTTATGCATTCCTTATAAGTACACTACAAAAAAAAGACATCTATGACATTTTGGGCCGAATGAATTTTTTTCTGTCATGCTTATGACACTTCTATGACGATAATTGTGACAAAATCTGGTATCATCATAGATGTGGTGGGCTCCTGCTTCTATGACAAAAAATCATGACAGAAAATGGGCTTTTCGTCCTGGGCGGGCCGGAGACGCACCTGCATGACATTCTTTGGGCCGTCCATGACGGAAAAAATCATGGTAGAAGCAAGGGCGAGGAAAATTTTGGGGAGTTCCCGATTACGGTGGGTGGTCGGGGCCGAGCGATGCACGGAGGGATTCCGAGTTTATCTCGTACATGTACACGCGTGGGTGCGAGGCGTTGGGCTCTAACTGAACCCGAGCGAGGCATTCGCTTACTGAACCCGAGCGATTGCACTGGCTACGCGTTACTGAACCCGAGCGATCGATCGATCCCTGGCTGTTAACTAAACCCGATCGAGCGATTCCTTCGCTACTGTTGCTAACTGAAGCCGATCGAACCTGCTGCCTCTTGATGAATAGTGTCCATTTTTGGGGGTTGGATGAACAGTTCCCGAGGGGGTTGGATGAACAGGACCCCGTGGTAGTAGAGGCCGTTGCCACTGGATGAACAGGACCCCGATCGAGAGGAGGCCGCCACAAACCCGAGCTGGTTGGGGGTGGATGAACAGGACACCGTGGAGGGCTGGTTGAACAGGACCCCATGTGGAGGGCTGGTTGAACAGTAGCCGGTGGAGGCTGGATGAACAGGACCCCGTGGTGAACAGTAGCTGGTGGAGGCTGGAGGAAGTCGACGGTGGATGAACAGTAGCAGGTGGAGGCTGGAGTAAGTCGACGGTGGATGAACAGTAGCAGGTGGAGGCTGGAGGAAGTCGATGGTGGATGAACAATAGCCCGTGGAGGCTGGAGCGAGGCAGTAGACGGTGGATGAACAGTAGCCCGTGGAGTCCCGTTTTCCGGTACAACACACCCCTCACGATGAACAGGACCCCCGTTTCGACCATAGGCACTCGAACACAAGTCCGTTTCCTCCGTTTTGTGGTACGCCAGACCCCGTTTCAGCTGTTCCGTCCAAGCCAGTTGGCTCCCGATGAACACGACGCATTCCGACCCAGTGTGTTGCCTCCCGATGAACACGATGATGTTTCTCCGTTCCAGCCCAGTCGGTTGGCTGCCGATGAATAGGACATCGTCGCTATACACGTTCGAGACCCCGGCCGTATGTACATACGCAGCCGTATTTACTTTCTTGCAGCGTGGCTGTACGTACGTGTACACTATATAGACGGCACTGCCTGAACAGATACCGATCCTTACTGGGCCACAGTTCATCGTGGTAGAAAGACCGATGGACTAGTATGTTTGCTACTTCTTGAGCTTGCGTTGGTTTTTCCCTTGAAGAGGAAAGGGTGATGCAACAAAGTAGAGATAAGTATTTCCCCCAATTAAGAACCAAGGTATCAATCTAGTAGGAGAAGAACACACAAATCACCAATACCTACACAAACAATCAAACACTTGCACCCAACATGATAAAGGGGTTGTCAATTCCTTCACGGTCACTTGCAAAGGTGAGATCTGATAGAGATAGATAAATAAAACGAAACAAAAGATAAAATATTTTTTGGATTTTTTTGGTTTATAAATCGGAAAATAAAAGATTGCAAAATAGTAGGTCGGAAACTAATATGATGGAAGACCCGGGGGCCATAGGTTTCACTAGAGGCTTCTCTCATGAAGGCAAATAAGGTGAACAAATTACTGTCGACAAGTAGACCGACTCTTGCCTGCATCTACTACTAGTACTCCACACATCGACCGACTCCTGCCTGCATCTAGAGTATTAAGTTCATGAAGAATAGAGTAATGCTTTAAGTAAGATGACATGATGTAGAGGAATAAACTCGAGCAATATGATGTAGACCCCATCTTTTTATCCTCGATTGCAACAAAACAATACGTGCCTCGCTACGCCCACTTTGTCACTGTGTGAGGAGACCACAAAATTGAACCCAAAGCTAAGCACTTCTCCCATTGCAAGAAAAACCAATCTAGTTGGCCAAACTAAACCAATAGTTCGAAGAGAATTACAAAGATATCAAATCATGCATATAAGAATTCAGAGAAGATTCAAATAATATTCATAGATAATCTGATCATAAATCCACAATTCATCGGATCTCGACAAACACACCGCAAAAGAAGATTACATCAGATACATCTCCAAGAACATCGAGGAGAACATGATATTGAGAATCAAAGAGAGAGAAGAAGCCATCTAGCTACTAGCTATGGACACGTAGGTCTGAGGTAAACTACTCATGCTTCCTTGGAAGGGCAATGGAGTCGATGTACATGCCCTCCGTGATCGAATCCCCCTCCGGCAGGATGCTGGATAAGGCGCCAAAATGGGATCTCATGGGAACAGAAGGTTGCGGCGATGGAAAAGTGTTTTCGTGGATGCTTCTGGTGGTTTGGGAATATATGTGAATATATAGGAGGCAGAACTAGGTCAGGGGGTCACGAAGGCCAACAAGGTAGGGGGCGCGCCCTACCCCCTGGGCGCGCCCTCCACCCTCATCGCCGCCTCGTGGCTCTTCCGACTTGAACTCCAAGTCTCTTGGGTGTCTTCTGGTCCAAGAAAATTCATCGCGAAAGTTTTATTCCATTTGGACTCCGTTTGGTATTCCTTTTCTGCGAAGCTCAAAAACAAGGAAAAAACAGAAACTGGCACCGGGCTCTAGGTTAATAGATTAGTCCCAAAATAATATAAAATAGCATATTAATGCATATAAAACATCCAAAACAGATAATATAATAGCATGGAACAATCAAAAATTATAGGTACGTTGGAGACGTATCAAGCATCCCCAAGCTTAATTCCTGCTCGTCCTTGAGTAGGTAAATGATAAAAACAGAATTTTTGATGTGGAATGCTACCTAACATATTTATCCATGTAATTTTCTTTATTGTGGCATGAATGTTCAGATCCATAAGATTCAAAACAAAAGTTTAATATTGACATAAAAACTATAATACTTCAAGCATACTAATAAGGCAATTATGTCTTCTCAAAATAACATGGCCAAAGAAAGCTATCCCTACAAAATCATATAGTCTGGCTATGCTCCATCTTCATCACACAAAATACTCAAATCATGCACAACCCCGATGACAAGCCAAGCAATTGTTTCATAATTTTGATGTTCTCAAACCTTTTCAACTTTCACGCAATACATGAGTGTAGCCACGGACATAGCACTATAGGTGGAATAGAATATGGTGGATGTGGAGAATAAGAAAAGAAGGAGATAGTCTCACATCAACTAGGCGTATCAACGGGCTATGGAGATGCCCATCAATAGATATCAATGTGAGTGAGTAGGGATTGCCATGCAACAGACGCACTAGAGTTATAAGTGTATGAAAGCTTAAAAAGAAACAAAGTGGGTGTGCATCCAACTTGCTTGCTCATGAAGACCTAGGGCAATTTGAGGAAGCCCATTGTTGGAATATACAAGCCAAGTTCTATAATGAAATTTTCCCACTAGTATATGAAAGTGAGAACATAGGAGACTCTATCATGAAGATCATGGTGCTACTTTGAAGCACAAGTGTGGAAAAAGGATACTAATATTGTCCCTTCTCTCTTTTTCTCTCATTTTTTTGTTTGGCTTCTTTGGCCTATTTTTTTCGTTGGCTTCTTTGGCCTCTTTTATTTTTTTCCTCACATGGGACAATGATCTAATAATGAAGATCATCACACTTTTATTTACTTACAACTCGATACTTAGAACAAAAATATGACTCTATATGAATGCCTCCGGCGGTGTACCGGGATGTGCAATGACTCAAGAGTGACTGATACGTCCATTTTGCATCATGTTTTCTTACTGTTATTTACAATGTTTTTATCCATAATAATGCTTTTTGGAGTAACTAGCAGGGTGACCCGCGCATTTGCGCGGCTAGATTTTCTAAATATATCTATATACTAAGTGATATTATATTTGGATTATGTCTCAAGATCAAAAGTTTGAACATTATTTTCCATATGAATTAGACAATATAAATATTATCAATGTGCAAGCAGCTAACTTTATAAAATTTGATAAGACACATTACTCTTGGTCTATTTTTCCTATACATCATGAGTTGGCAATCACACCAAAGGAGGCATAATACTTAATTTTAAAAAATTATGAATAAATTTGACCAAGAACTAAATCTGAGTATTCATGTCTTTCATTTCTGTATAGTTTTTTTTCTTCCATCATATCATCATTATCAGTGTGGTGGCTTGCCTAGTCGTGCCTTGAACCCTAATTATTATCTGATTATATTTAGCTCTTCATTGGCTTTTCATATGGCCAAAATAGATAAATTTATATGAAAGTTATATTCAAAGGAAACACACTAAGTAGCTTCATATAATCAATTTTTTTATTCAGCCCATGTGGTGAAATGTGTTGGCTTGTCTTTTCCCACTTCTCTCACCCCTTGGTCGTTGGCACCGTTAGCTACCTCATATGTCATTGAGGTCACCAATCGGGGTATTCAACGTAATTACTACTGCAAATCAAACTTATCGAGCATAAATGATTGAGATATTCATAGGAACTCTAGAGTTGTGCAATTTTTTCATGATAGTTGTATGTGTTGCTGTTTCACCTCCCTCGCTTCTTTCCAGAAATAACTCAATATTTCACTCATCCCTCCTAGTCTTTGACATAATTTCGACAACAAATTATGCTCATCAAGCACACACGATCGGGATATTCAAGAGATGCTACTTTTCCATGATGATTGTACGCGCCATCTACTATAATAATAGTGTTCCATATGTTCCAAAATATATGGTACATTTGATTATTTCTAGTTTGTAATACACCATTTTATCTGCAATTTTCTCCACCTAAAGGTGATCCTATGTTTGAATTAAAACAATTGCCACATACTTTGAAATATGCTTATCTTGATGAAAAGAAGATATATCCTATTATTATTAGCGCTAACCTTTCAAAACATGAAGAAGAAATATTATTGAAAGTTCTAAGGAAGCACCGGGCTGCTATTGGATATACTCTTGATGATTTAAAGGGCATTAGTCCCACTCTATGTCGGCACAAAATAAATATGGAACCTGATGCTAAACAAGTTGTTGATCACCAACGTCAGTTAAATCCGAAGATGAAAGAGGTGGTAAGAACGGAAATATTAAAACTTCTAGAAGCAGGTGTAATCTATCCTATAGTTGATAGTAGATGGGTAAGTCATGTTCATTGTGTCCCTAAGAAAGGAGGTATTACTGTTGTTCCTAATGATAAGAATGAACTTATTCCACAAACAATTGTTACAGGCTATAGAATGGTAATTGATTTCAGAAAATTAAACAAAGCAACCAGAAAAGATCATTACCCTCTACCTTTTATTGATCAAATGCTTGAAAGATTATCCAAGCACACACACTTTTGCTTCCTAGATGGATATTCTTGCTTTTCACAAATACCTGTTTCTCAACCTGATCAAGAAAAGACTACTTTTACTTGTCCTTTTGGAACCTATGCTTATAGACGTATGCCTTTTGGTTTATGTAATGCACCTGCTACCTTTCAAAGATGCATGATGGATATATTCTCTGACTTTTTGAAAAGATTGTTGAGGTTTTCATGGATAACTTTTATGTTTATGGTAAGTCTTTTGATGATTGTTTAAGCAATCTTGAGCGAGTTTTGCAGAGATGTGAACAAGCAAATCTTGTCTTGAATTGGGAGAAGTGCCACTTTATGGTTAATGAAGGCATTATCTTGGGTCATAAAATTCCTGAAAGAGGTATTGAAGTGGACCAAGCTAAGGTTGATGCAATTGTGAAAATGCCATGTCCTAAGGACATCAAAGGTATTTGTAATTTCCTAGGTCATGTTGGTTTCTACAGGAGATTTATTAAAGACTTCTCTAAAATTTGTAGGCCTCTCACTAGTCTCTTGCAAAAGGATATTCCTTTTGTTTTTGATGATGACTGTCTTGAAGCCTTTGAAACACTCAAGAAAGCTTTAATTTCTGCACCTATTAGTCAACCACCTAATTGGAACTTGCCTTTTGAAATTATGTGTGATGCTAGTGATTATGCTGTTGGTGCTGTTCTAGGACAAAGAGTTGGTAAGAAACTGAATGTTATTCATTATGCTAGTAAAACTCTAGACAGTGCTCAAAGAAATTATGCTACTACTGAAAAAGAATTCTTAGCAGTAGTGTTTGCTTGTGATAAATTTAGACCTTATATTGTCGATTCCAAAGTAACTGTTCACACAGACCATGCTGCTATTAAATATCTTATGGACAAGAAAGATGCTAAACCTAGACTTATTCGTTGGGTTCTCTTGTTACAAGAATTTGATTTGCATATTATTGATAGAAAAGAAGATGAGAACCCCGTAGCTGATAACTTGTCCAGGCTTGAAAATGAGCTTGATGACCCACTTCCTATTGATGATAGTTTTCCTGATGAGCAGTTACCTGCAATAAATGTTACTAATAGTACTCCTTGGTATGCTGACTATGCTAATTACATTGTTGCTAAATATTTGCCACCTGGCTTTACATACCAACAAAAGAAAAAATTCTTCTATGATTTAAGACATTACTTTTGGGGCGACCCACATCTTTATAAAGTAGGAGTAGATGGTATTATTAGACGTTGTGTACCTGAGCATGAACAGGGACAAATCCTACGGAAATGTCACTCCGAAGCTTATGGAGGGCATCATGCTGGAGATAGAACTGCTCACAAGGTATTGCAATCTGGATTTTATTGGCCTACTCTCTTCAAGGATGCTCGTAAGTATGTCTCATCTTGCGATGAATGCCAAAGAATAGGTAATATTGGTAAGCGTCGGGAAATGCCTATGAATTATTCACTTGCTGTTGAACCATTTGATGTTTGGTATTTGATTACATGGGACCTTTTCCTTCCTCTAATGGGTATACACATATTTTGGTTGCTGTTGGTTATGTTACTAAATGGGTAGAAGCTATTCCAACTAGTAGTGCTGATCGCAACACCTCTATTAAAATGCTTAAGGAAGTTATTTTCCCAAGGTTTGGAGTCCCTAGATATTTGATGTCTGATGGTGGTTCCCACTTTATTCATGGTGCTTTTCGTAAAATGCTTGCTAAGTATGATGTTAACCATAGAATTGCATCACCCTATCATCCTCAGTCTAGTGGTCAAGTTGAACTTAGCAATAGAGAAATAAAATTAATTTTGCAAAAGACTGTTAATAGGTCCACGAAGAATTGGTCTAAGAAATTAGATGATGCACTTTGGGCTTATAGAACAGCATATAAAAATCCTATGGCTATGTCTCCTTATAAAATGGTTTATGGAAAAGCTTGTCATTTGCCTCTTGAGTTAGAACATAAAGCATATTGGGCAGTTAAAGAACTCAATTATGATTTCAAACTTGCTGGTGAGAAGAGGTTATTTGATATAAGCTCATTAGATGAATGGAGAACCCAAGCTTATGAAAATGCAAATTTATTCAAAGAAAAAGTTAAAAGATGGCATGACAAAAGAATCCAAAAGCGTGAGTTTAAAGTCAAAGAATATGTTCTTTTGTACAACTCTCATTTTAGATTTTTTTTTTGCAGGCAAGCTCCTCTCAAAACAGGAAGGCCCGTATGTCATTGAGGAGGTTTACCAGTCTGGTGCCATCAAAATAAATAATTCCGAAGGTACTAACCCGAAGGTTGTCAATGGGCAATGAATAAAGCATTATATCTCAGGTATGCCTATTAATGTTGAAAGTAATATTATCAAAACTTTGACACCGGAAGAACACATAAAAGAGTCCTTCCAGAACACACCAGAATCGTCAAAATAAGGAGGTATGTGATACGGTTGTCAGTTTTGGAATATTTTAAAATTTTGGAAATAAAGAAACTTCCAGGAAGCGTCCCCAGGTGGGCATAAGACACCAGGGCGCGCCAGGCATGCCAGGCATGCCTGGTGCGCCCAGGTGGGTTGTGCCCACCTGGGGCACCTTCCGGACTCTGTTTTTCTTCTGTATACTTGTCCTGCAAGATAAAAACTCTATATATACTTCCCGAACCTGTTAACCACCGTATCGTGAAGAAATCTTCTGTTCTCTTTTCTTGCTGTTTTCCGGTCAGATTCATCAAGCTAGGCATCATGTCTTCTTGCTCCTCCAACAACATGGAAGAAGATGCTTGGCTGATGAAGATCGAAGCTAAGCGGGAGGAGCTTACAGACGCCACCAAAGGAGAACTGAGTATCGGGTATGGGCAGAAGAGAAATGCTATCCCCACTCCGACCAAGATAGAACTTTTATCAAAAGTTTATTGTGATCTTTTTGTTCAAATAACAAGTAAGGTGAAGCAGGGTCAGGAACAATGAATCTCTTTATGATAAACAGATAAATCCATTCTAGAAGAAAATACAATTAGATTAGCTCTTCGTAGACAAACTTGGGGTTTGCGAGCCAAGGTAAGATCGGCTCGGGATCATGGGACCCTTTTCTATCAGATAGGACCGGTGGAGCTTTAGCTAGCGTGTATCATCTTACGAGAATACAATATGGTATAGATAATCCAGAAGAAGTCTGCATAAAAGTCTTTGCCCAAAAGGATAATCCTAGAATTCCGTCTGTCTTCTGGATTTGGAGAAGTGCCGCGCTTTGAATTTGAATAAGACCATGCTCCTTCTTTTTCATAAAATGGGTGGTTTGGTTGTCGATCCATTAATCAAATAAATTAGGTTGTAAGATCGAATCAAGAATTTCATTATATCCATTTCTTATACCTTCTATTTTATATGATATTTTATAAGAATAAACCATAGGGATAGGGTCTAGAACAGAAGTAATAAAGTGAATAAAAAGAGGGGGCAATCTAAATATTGCTAGCTAAGGGCCCTGATACTACCACTTGGATCTGGAACCTACATGCTGATGCTCACGATTTCGATAGTCATACTGGTGATTTGGAGGAGATTTCTGGAAAAGTCTTTAGTGCTCATTTCGGGCAACTTTCCATTATCTTTCTTTGGTCGAGTGGCATGTACTTTCATGGCGCTGCCGAAGGAGCAACCCATCTTTTCACTTTAAATTGGTCCAAATACGTAGAATTTCTGACTTTTCGCGGAGGACTAGATCAAGTAACGGTGGTCTCTGGCTGACCGATATTGCACACCATCATTTAAGGAAGAAAGGATATGAGTCTACCGCTTACAAGAAAAGATCTCATGATAGTCAATATGTGCCCTCAACACCCATCAATGCATGGTGTTCTTCGACTGATCGCCGAATTGGCAAAATTCGATGATATCGCTATCATAGTATACGCTAAGTTCACGGGCTGGAGATAAGCGGACTCGAACCGCTGACATCCGCCACAGGGTAAACCACCGCCTCTCAAGCCTCCCCGACGGGTTCTATCATAGAGGCCAACGATAGACAATAACTCCCCCCGAACACAGCTTACAACTTTCATCGTACGATATACAAAATATATACTACTGTGAAGCATAGATTGCTGTCAACAACGAATTTTATTAGTATTTAGTTAGGTATTTGCATTCAAAATAAGAAAAGAGTGGACTTACCAGTCTTGATCGTTACAAAAGACGATCCTATCACATCGAGCCTGTTGCTGGGGAAGACAACCAATGGATCTGTTATGTAGCTTATCCATTAGACCTATTTGAAGAGGGTTCCGTTACTAACACAATAAAATAAATAATATATATACAAAAATAAAGATTTTGATGAAAATCCATTTTTTGGGGTACTTTAGTTGATTTTACTCTGTTTATCCTGTAGTTTAATTTATTTTTAATTTCGATGTATTCTGTAATGTAAATACAATGAAATTAATTGTGTAAAATGAAATTTCAATAAAATAAAAAAAAGGAGTGTACTAGAAAACAAGTAAGTGTAATTCCCCCTAAACAATAAAATATGTTGACATGGGGAGGAACATATTTACTAGTTATATCATCTACAATTGCCTGAATCTCAAGACGTTCCTCAAACCAATCATATACTTTATTGAGATAGGTAACTAACCCGAGTCCCCCTCTAAGAGCCGTATATGAAAATTTCATCTCGTACGGCTCAGATGGTAATCTTAAAGTGGTTGATTTACCCTCTTTTGCAATGAGTTTCGCTACAGCACCTGCAGCTCTAGCTAATTGCCCACCCCTTCCACGTGTGATTTCTATTTTATGCATGGTCATGGCTATGGCACAACAATCTGGTTTTTCCTGGTTCTGAAACATAATTACTTTTTTGTCTATAGGTAAGCTTGAACAACAGATTTTTCTTTTGGAGAAACACTATTATTATGGGGTTGTACACGCGGTAGAAAAATTACGCCAATCTGTTGAGATATGGTATGCACGACGCGAATAGATTTTTTTTATTTCAAAATAAAGGTTCTTGTCTTGTGGGGAACGATGCACAAATTTTTGGAATCCGGTACCAACAGGTATAATCCCCCCCAGAACTACGTTTTCTTTCAAGCCTTTCAACCAATCAATGCGACCTCGTAGGGCAGCTTTTGCTAAAACTCGAGCAGTTTCTTGAAAACTTGCTTCAGATATGAAACTTTGGGTATTCAGGGAAGCCCGAGACCAAAGAATTAAT
Organism: Triticum aestivum; assembly: GCF_018294505.1. Taxonomy (NCBI): domain Eukaryota; kingdom Viridiplantae; phylum Streptophyta; class Magnoliopsida; order Poales; family Poaceae; genus Triticum; species Triticum aestivum. The sequence continues at coordinate 448,744,419 of NC_057799.1, read as the reverse complement.
TTAGTAGATTGTGTTTTACGTATATGTTTTACAATCCAAAATAAAAAAACATGTTGATTATAGAAAAATTAGGAGGAACCTAGAATTAGAGTCTTATGGGCAAGGACACTATTGCTGATTTACTAACCTCTAGCCGTATTCGATGAAAGTCATATGTACGGCTTGGAGGGAGATCTTTCCTATCTTTCGAGATCCACCCTACAATATGGGGTCAAAAAGCCAAAAAATAAGTGATTTTAGCCCCGAGTACATAAGAAGCGATCCACTTTTTTTCATCAGTTCCAGGAGAAGACCAAAGATCTTGCATGGCAGGTCTGCCAGAAAAACTCAAAAGAGAAAGAAGTCTCGTTAAGGTTTTTACTTTTATGTTTTATTTGAGAACCCCTTGAACGCCTTCTCAAAGGGTTCTCAAAAATTCGAGATAGATCTAATTATACTTTTTTACTTATTTCTGCATTAATAGAGCAGACGAGTAAAAAAAGCAAACCTATTTAGGATAATAATTGGATAAGAGAGCCTCTACCCTGTCAACGGATAGGGCCTCAGACACTTTTAAATGTAGCAGATAATAGTGGAGCTCGAAAATTGATGTGTATTCGAGCCATAGGAGTTGCTGGTAATCAGCGATATGCTCGTATTGGTGATGTTATTGTTGCTGTAATCAAAGACGCAGCCTATCCTTCCTAGGTAGGGGACTTACATGTTGATTGGATGTGGAGACACCTTTGGTTGTGAATTCTAATGTGGCAGATCCAATTCTTTATCTGCATGGCCAAATCAATAATTCAAGTCACACACTCCCATAATCCGCCTTGAAACGCTTTCATAAAAATTCTCGTAGAATCGAGAATGAAGTTTTCATTATGTACATGCCAGATCATGAATTAGTAACTGCATCCAATCTCCTAAAGGATCTATGGATGAAGATACGAAAAATTTGATTTCCAATCGTAACTAAATCTTCTTAAAATAAGGAATAAGGAAGCCAAATAGCTAAAAAATGATAGTTTTGGTTTAATAGAACCATCCGCATATTGTTTCAGCTCAGTGGAAACCCAATTCTTTTCTGGACTTGCTATCTAAATGGCAATTGGCACATACAATTTGTCCAGTTGCTTCTCGTGGGTTTTCATAACCCTGCTGCACAAAAATGGGATATGCATTTGAAATAGATGTAGGAAGCAGTGCTCAAGCATCTAGGTTCGAATCCGAGTGGCGGCATTCTTGAAAAAGAATACAATAGATTAGAAAACAATTCGAAATTTACAATTTCGTAATGGGACACATGAAAAACAAATCCTTTATAGGGAAGAGAAAAGTCAAGAAGCCTCTAATGACCAACATAAGGGAAAGGAAGAAAGAAAGACGCATACCCTGCAACCTTGGAAATACTTTTATATTTTGGCTTCCTTATTGCTTATGCTGTCAAATTGTCGATTATCCAGAGAAAATTCATTGTATCGTTGGGTCGGAGCGGAGGTTTGGTCCAGAAAAATTAGGAACGCGAGAGCAATAGAGGTTGGGATACATCTATCTCTTCTGAGCAACCTCTTTTGGATTCTTAAGACCACCCTTGCAGTAGGATACCATCTGCTTTGGGTTCTTTATTATCTCCTTCGAGGGATTTTTAGGATCGTTCAGGCTATATATATTTAGTCTATTTTGGCTTTTACTGTCTACTTTTCTATGCCCTCAAAAAAAAACACACTAGTTTCTTAAATTAAAATAAAAAAGATTTTTTTCTTACGTCGAGAAATATTTGTTTTTCAAGATAAACAATGTCTGTTAGGCACCTAATCTTTATGTCATAATAGACCCGAACACTCCCCTTGGCTTCCGCCAAGCTTGGGGGAGGTGTCGGTGTCAAAACCGGCGGATCTCGGGTAGGGGGTCCTGAACTGTGCGCCTAAGGTCGATGGTAACAGGAGACAGGGGACACGATGTTTACCCAGGTTCGGGCCCTCTCTATGGAGGTAATACCCTACTTCCTGCTTGATTGATCTTGATGAATATGAGTATTACAAGAGTTGATCTACCACGAGATCGTAATGGCTAAAACCATAGAAGTCTAGCCTGTATGACTACGGTAATGAGTATATCCCCTCCGGACTAAGTCCTCCGATTTATATAGACACCGGGGAGATCTAGGGTTACATAGAGTCAGTTACATAGAAAGGAATCTGCATAGTTGATCGCCAAGCTTGCCTTCCACGCCAAGGAGAGTCCTATCCGGACACGAGTGCAGTCTCTAGTCTTCGTATCTTCACAGCCCATCAGTCCGGCCCATGGTAACAGGCCGGACGCCCGAGGACCCCTTTATGCAAGACTCCCTTAGTAGTCCCCGAACCAGTCTTCAATAACGAGGTATTTGGCACACAGATTTGTCTTCGGCATTGCAAGGCGGGTTCCTCCTCTGATGACCTCCAAGTAATGTATTCGGCCGTTGATCCAATGTTGCTCCCCTCGGCTTCTGCATGTTAATAACTTCGTCTTCCACGTGTCGAGCGAATGTGGAAGGTCAGGGTATTTTTGCAAATAACACCCCGTCCATGCAAGGAAGAGCGCCTATTTAAAGAGATTGGATCTTAGATCCATTCGGCACTACGCCGAGAAAATCCCCGTAGACTTCTAGGAGAAACCATTCCATCATGGCTAGCATTCCCAGCTCCGCCTCCCATTCCATCCCAGAGAAAGGCGAGTGGGAGAAGTGATCTGTGTCCCACAGCCAATTGGCGAAGTTGCAAGCGCGGGGATTTCTTCCTCCCGCAGATCTGGTCCCTATTCGAGCAGGGCTGGCCTCCTTCAATGGCGAGACTCAGGCGGAGGACTTCCCCAATCCATCCGGGGGGAGCGAGTGTGTTTCGTCCCCTATCTGCTAAGAGGCGTCGGATTTCCAATCCATCCGTTCCTCCGAGGGCTTCTGGAATACTATGGCCTCCAGCTGCACAACTTCACTCCTGCCTCCATCCTGCACATTGCGGGTTATGTCGCTTTATGCGAATTATTTCTGGGTATTGAGGCCCATTTTGAACTGTGGAGAAAGTTGTTCTGTCTTGTCCCGCGTAACCATGAGGGGTCAATATTTGAAGTGGGCGGAGCCGAAGTATGGCGCATCGCTGATACCGGATACCTATCCGGCACACCAAGGAAGGCATCTGAAGAATGGCCTTCCGAATGGTTCTACATCGAGGACGTCGCACTTCCCGACCCAGTTCGAGAGGGTCTTCCTGCAAGCGTTCCACTGAAGAAACGCCACAGTTGGCGTCCCCGGAGTCTTGAAGAGGATGACAGTGCAGAAGTTCATCAGCTCATGAGCAAGATAAAGATGCTCGCTAAGTCCAGACTCACAATAGTCGAGGTTATGGCGACCTCCATAGTTCGAGGGGTCCAGCCGCTTCAATACAGAGGGCTTCCAATGTGGCACTACAATGGAGAGGATGACGCCTCCCGCTATGGCCGAAAAGGTCCGGATACCCATGCCACTCTGGCCAAAATATTGGCCGAGCTGTTTAAGGGGGAGGAAGAGGAATTTCTTCGCATTAAGTGCATGGATGGGTATTCTATGTACGATCCTCCCAGTTGGGTAAGTTCCAACCCCTCTTCATTACTCATTCTACTCCCGTATCACCTTTGATAAATTTCTAATCCGTTTATTATAATAGCACTGGCGAAAGGTCACCGAGGGACTTCATAGTCCCGCCTCACAGCCGGAGAACCACAAACGGGAGCTTGATCCTAGGTTTGAAGAGGATCTGGATATATTCGTGGTGCTCGCGGCGGGGGTGTTTTACCAGGCGAGCTATGATGGCACGGAAGTGGCCATCACCGCCGACTATCCGGGCCTTCCTCCCGCTTCACATGTAAGTAATCAGGGGACACCTCCTCTAAAAGAGTTATCTTATTCTGCCTCACCCGCCGCACTGTCTCGTGCCCCACAGGGGAGGCGTTTGGCGACTCCAAAGAGATCGGTTCCCACACCGGGCAAGCCTTTGAAGAGGAAGGCAGGCGGAGACACAGCCAGGCCTTCGTCGAAGAGGTACGGGTTCGTAAATATGTTTTCGACAGCCACATCCAACCGTGACTTGTACGTTTGTCCTGTATCAGGAAAAAAGTTCGTCGGACTATGTCCGGGGGTCCGGCCCGTCATATTCCCGACAACCGGGATTTAGATCCTGCCGGAGAAATGGAAACCGATGTGGGGACAACACCGGACTGTCCTTTGGTCGAGGATTCGGAAGATATGTCTGTTACCAACTCGGAAGTAGAGAGCGCCATGAATCATCGGTGTTGCAGGGCTGTTTTACGAGACCCCAATTTCCTTGAAGAGGCATTCAATGCCTTCAGCTCGGCTGACGCATACATCTGAGCTGCTCGAGATGGGCTTAGAAAAGCCACAAAGCAACATTTGACAGATGTGCAGGTAAGTTTTCTTTGGCCAAAAAGGATAACCATATGCCCGTAGCCCCCGAGACTGAAAGCAGTTGGTACAACTGATTTAAGGATCGTTGTATAACCAGGTTCTTATGGAGAAGAACATCCTGCTAAACCAAGAGCTAGAGTAGTGTCAGACACAGCTAAATGCTGCTACTGCCGAACTGAAAAAGTCCACGGAGGCATCCTCTGGTAATATTCCCCTCCATCGAGGAATAATAACTGTATACCAGCTGTGCTAATACTGTTGCTGATCTCATAATAGGATCGTCAGATCAACTTGAAGAGAAGTTGAAAACCGCCCAAGCGGGAGAGAAAGAGGCAAAAAGGCTACACGCCGCAGGCGAGCGTGTTCTGACCCGAGTCAGAGAGGAGAAAAACAAACTCCAGGATTCAAACACCAACTTGGGCGAAGAACTGAAAGATGTGCGGGCCCAGCTAGCCGACTCCGTGAAGGAGAATAAAAAGCTGTGAGGCGGCATATTCAGTATGTGGCCGAACTGACTTTATAGTAGTTCGGAGATGAATGGAACTGATATAGTTATGATTGCAGGTATGTTGACGGGCCGTCCCGAAGAGGAGGTGTCCGGATCATCAAGTGATCTGCTGCAAGGGCTGTCGCAATTGCACGAGCAAGCTCGGATGGCAATGCGGAGTGTTGCCAAGGCCCTATGGCCATCCGCCTCCCCTTCAGGAAGTATGGAGGAGCTTGTAGAGCTGTTCAAAGGAGCGCGGCGGCGTATCCGACTATGGAAGATATCGGCATGCCGAGAGGGTGCGCGAGAGGCCTGGGCCATGGTGAAAACGCGGTATACCAAGATGGATCCAAATCACATGGCCCGGGTTGGACCTCTAGGGTCAGATGGGGAAGAAATTCCCGTTAGTTTAGTATATAACCAAGTTGAAGTAGCCGCTAGATATTCCCAACAGGATTGTAAGTTAGACCGTCTGTTGGACGGCGTAGAGGAGGAACTTTTTGAGTCCAAATGACTATGTACTTTCCTTGGCATATGTAACTCTAGTTGAATTGTATAGCATTTGTCATGGCCGACTTTTTCACTTCAACCTCTGGACCCGAAGGTGTGGAGTGTTTCCGAATACCAGCGTGGCCGAATAGAGTAGGGTATGCATGGAAACTAGGCGTAGGGTCATAGTTGCTTGAACAGACAAGTTGTATTCGGCTAGTTATGTTATTACATTGACATTGTAAGAAACATCTTCCAGAGAGAATAGTTCCGTTAAGGGTTCCTTTCCCTGGGTGTGCATGCAGTAATGTACATGTCCGAATTGTGATGGGAGAATCACATTGTATGTAACTTCTGGGCGTTCACAATGGAGTGAATGCAAAAAATGTCTTTAATTCACCGACCGAATATTCCCTTAAGAACGCTAGCTTTCGGCTTCACCTAGTCTGAGGTACACATCCGAATGACCCGGCAGTAACAATCGCAGAGGTGCTCCCTTTATGCCCTAGCCGAACTAACGGGAACGTAGTGCATAAGCACAGGAGCCAGGCAACCCAGCTTGGCCAAAACTTAAGTCATATCGATGCATATAATGGTGAAGAAAAGGTACATATGGAAAAAGACGCATATGTGAAGAGCTTGATGCTAGAGAATAATAACAAGCTTCTGTCCAAGAAGCCCCCAGGTATAATTGACGTACATATCTGAAGATGTATTCGTCAGAGGTGTGCGGTCGAGCCGTACGAGAGCTTTAAAGCGAAAAATGAAAAAAGGAAAAGAGAGCAAAAATAATGGAAACTACAGGGGAGAAGGAGGCGAACAAAGAGTTTGGCGCTAGGCATAGAATCTTCGGAGTCTGGCCGCGTTCCAGGGGTTTGGCTCTAGACGATTGTCTGATGCATCACGCAGACGGTACGCTCCTCCGATGAGGACTTCGTCAATGATGAAGGGACCCTCCCATTTGGGCTTGAGTTTGTCCTTTTTCTTCTCCGGCAAGCGTAGAACGAGTTCGACAACGTTGTAAGTCTTGGCCCGTACTTCTCTGCTTTGATATCTTCGAGCCTGCTGTTGGTAAAATGTTGAACGGGCTTTTGCGACGTCGCGCTCCTCCTTCAGGGCATCGAGGCTGTCCTGCCGATCTAGCTCGGCTTCTCTCTCTTCGTACATACGCACTCTAGGTGAGTCATGAATAATATCGCAGGGCAAAACAGCCTCTGCGCCATACACCATGAAGAAAGGCGTGTATCCGGTAGTGCGGTTGGGCGTGGTCCGCAGCCCCCAGAGTACGGAGTCGAGCTCCTCAACCCAGTGCTTGTCTGGTTCTTTCAAAGACCGCACTAGCCTGGGCTTAATGCCGCTCATAATAAGACCATTGGCTTGTTCTACTTGACCATTTGTTTGCGGGTGGTAGACAGAGGCGTAATCGAGCTTAATGCCCAGATTAGCACACCAGGTTTTCACCTCATTGGCTGTAAAATTAGAGCCGTTGTCGGTGGTGATGCTGTGTGGAACACCATAATGGTGCACAACACTGGATATGAATTCTATCACTGGCCCGGACTCAGCCGTTTTGACTGGTTTGGCCTCTATCCACTTAGTGAATTTATCCACCATGACCAACAGATATTTTTTCTTATGGCTTCCCCCTTTGAGGGGTCCAACCATATCCAGCCTCCAGGCCGCGAAAGGCCAAGTAATGGGGATTGTTTGTAGGGCAGTTGGCGGCATATGGCTTTGGTTGGAGAAGAGTTGGCATCCGACGCAACGTTGAACAAGGTCATGAGCGTCTGCTCAGGCCGTCGGCCAATAAAACCCTATACGGAAGGCCTTGCTAACAAGGGCCCGAGCTGTGGCGTGGTGTCCGCCAAGACCGGCGTGAATTTCCGCCAAAAGCTGCCGCCCCTCCTCCTCGGAGATACATCTTTGGAGGACCCCGGTAGTACTCTTCTTGTAGAGCTCTCCATCATGAACCTTGTAGGCCTTCGAACGCCGGACAATGCGGCGAGCCTCATTCTAGTCTTCAGGAAGCTCCTTCCTATTAAGGTAGGCCAAGAAGGGTTCGGTACATGGGGCAATGACTGTCATTATGAGATGGGCCGACGATGCTATTTTGGTGGCTGAGCCCCCGATGATATCGGTGTGTTCAGAATCTGGGGTTATGTTCGGATCTGGACTGTTGTTGCTGCCCTCCCCTTGCCACACCACGGATGGCTTGAAAAGCCTTTCCAGGAAGATGTTAGGTGGGATGGGGTCGCGCTTGGCGCCAATGCGAGCAAGGACGTCCGCCGCCTGGTTACTTTCTCGGGCGACGTGATGAAACTCGAGCCCCTCGAACCGAGCCGACATTTTTAGGACTACATTACGATAAGCTGCCATCTTTGGATCTTTGGCATCAAAGTCTCCATTTATTTGGGATATTGTGAGGTTTGAGTCCCCGTGTACCTCCAGGCGTTGTATGCCCATGGATACAGCCATCCGAAGACTATGCAATAAGGCCTCGTATTCGGTTGCGTTGTTGGAGTCTGTGTATAATATTTGGAGTACGTACTAGACGACATCTCCAGTGGGGGACGTTAACACGACGCCCGCTCCTAGCCCCGCCAACATTTTGGAGCCATCAAAATACCTAACCCAATTGGAATACGTGTCATACTCTTTAGGGAGTTCGGCCTCTGTCCATTCGGCGATGAAGTCAGCCAGTACTTGGGATTTAATGGCTCGACGTGGTTTGTATGTTATGTCAAATGGAAGGAGCTCGATGGCCCACTTGGTAATCCGGCCCGTGGCATCGCGGTTGTTTATTATGTCATTGGGTGGCACTTCGGAAGCCACCGTGATCGAACACTCCTGGAAGTAGTGTCGCAGCTTTCGGGATGCCATGAAGATCGTGTATGCTACCTTTTGATAGTGGGGGTACCGGGATTTGCATGGTGTGAGGACGGTGGATACGTAGTATACCGTCTTTTGGAGCGGAAATTTGTGTCCGTCCTGTTCTCGTTCAACGACGAGCACGGCGCTCACCACCTGATGTGTTGCCGATATGTATAGCAACATGGGTTCACTGACGTTTGGTGCAGCCAGGATTCGGTTGCTCGCTAGGGGGGCCTTTATTTCTTCCAGTTCGGCTGTCGCCGCGTCTGTCCACTCGAAGTTATCGGTGCGCCGTAAAAGGCGATAGAGTGGCAGTGCCTTTTCTCCCAATCTGGAGATAAAGCGACTTAACACTGCCACGCAACCAGCGAGTTTTTGGACTTGCTTGAGGTCTGTTGGCTTAGCCAATTGTGACAGAGCTTGTATTTTGGCTGGATTTGCTTCAATTCCACTATTGGAAACGATGAAGCCCAGCTGTTTGCCAGCGGGGATGCCGAAGACACACTTTTCCGGGTTGAGCTTAATGTCATACGCGCGGAGGTTGTCGAATGTGAGACGCAAGTCGTCTATTAGTGTTTCGACGTGCGTAGTTTTGATGATGACGTCATCCACGTAAGCTTCGACTGTCTTGCCGATCTGCTTCTCCAGGCATGTTTGAATCATGCGTTGGTATGTGGCGCCAGCGTTCTTGAGCCCGAAGGGCATGGTGTTGAAGCAGAATGGCCCATATGGGGTAATAAATGATGTTGCAGCTTGATCGGACTCCTTCATTTTGATTTGATGGTATCCGGAATATGCATCGAGGAAACACAGTGAGTCGTGTCCTGCGGTGGCGTCAATGATTTGATCAATGTGGGGGAGGGGGAAGGGATCCTTAGGGCAAGACTTGTTGAGGTCTTTGAAATTGACACATAGGCGCTAGGATTTTTCCTTCTTTGGTACCATCACCAGGTTTGCCAGCCAGTCCGGATGTTTTATTTCTCTAATGAATCCGGCCTCGATGAGCTTGACCAGCTCCTCCCCCATGGCTTGACGTTTGGGTTCGGAAAAGCGCCGCAGTGTTTGCTTGACCGGTTTGTATCCCTTTAATATATTGAGGCTATGTTCGACCAGCTTGCGTGGGATTCCTGGCATATTAGAGGGGTGCCAGGCGAATATATCCCAGTTTTCGCGCAGGAATTCTCGTAGCGCAGCGTCAACTGTTGGGTTAAGTTGCGCTCCTATAGATGCTGTCTTCTTGGGGTCTGTTGGGTGGACCTAGAATTTGACTATTTCTTCTGCCGGTTTGAAGGAGGTGGATTTGGGGCGTTTGTCCAGGATCACATCGTCCCTGTCCACCGTGGAGCGCAGCGCGGTTAACTCTTCGGCCCCGAGGGCTTCGGATAATGCCTCAAGGGCCAGAGATGCGGTTTTGTTTCCGGCGTGGAGTGCTATGTCCGGATCACTGGCAAGAGTGATTATGCCATTGGGCCCGGGCATTTTAAGCTTCATGTACCCGTAATGAGGTATAGCTTGGAAGCGTGTAAAAGCATCTCGCCCTAACAGGGCGTGATATCCACTGTTAAAAGGGGCCACTTGGAAGGTTATTTCTTCGGACCGGTAATTCTCCGGCGTGCCGAATACAACGTCGAGTGTGATTTTTCCCGCACATCGTGCCTCCCGACTGGGAATGATTCCTCGGAAGGTCGTGCCGCTTTGCTTGATGCGGCTCCTGTCTATTTCCATTTTGTGGAGTGTATCCTTGTAGATGAGGTTTAGTTCGCTGCCGCCGTCCATGAGGAATTTGGTGAGTCAAAAACCGTCCACGATAGGACTGAGGACTAATGCGGCTGGCGCTTGGACTGTTCTGTATTTAGGTTCGTCACCGGCGTTAAAGGTTATAGCCGTGTCATTCCAAGGGTTTATTGCAATGATCTGGCGGACTTCGGTGAGGTCGCGGAGTGCCCTTTTGCGCTTATTGTTTGAAGCGAATGTCTCGAAGACCGTCAATACTCTAGGGTCGTCGTCTTCTGGAGGGTCCTGTTCTGGGGTGTATTTGGTAAGGATGTCCTCACCGCTCTTGGCTACCATCCGGAGTATCCAACATACTCTAAGGCTGTGGGTTGATATGGTATCCGGTGTCGTGTGTATCTTGCATGGACCATCGAGCCATCCCTCCAGAACGGTTCTGTGACGCGTAGTGGGTTTATATTTCTTTGTTACTGGACTGGGCGTGCCACGAAGGTGCACCCTTTTCGCCTGAACAACGGGTTGAGTGGGGACCGATGGTTCCCAGTGGGCTGCCTGGGTTTTCAAGGCCCTTTCCATTGCGATGTACTTCTGGACGATAGTTGCTAAGTCAGCGAAGTGTAGTCTGCGACGGTGGTTGATGGCATTGAGAATTCCTTCGTCCGCGCAATTGTTGCAGAACGTCTTCGTCGTGGCAATCTTTGACCTTGTTCTTGACCAGGAGGAATCTGGCCCAGAAATGGTGGACCGTTTCCTGAGACTGTTGTTGTATGATCATGAGAGCGCTAATATCTGGGTGGGTGGGTGGTTTTAAATCCGAACCCTGACCCGATTCCGGATCCGGAGTTTGAAGATCTTCCGAACTTGACAGTTCGGGCTCCGGGATATCGACTGATTTTTTAGGTTCGTCGTCGGACTCTATGTTCGGAGGACGAGGCATGTCTTTCTGCCGGAGAGTATCCAGCTCTTGGAGATCGGTGATCCGAACATAGTTCGTCCTTAATATGGAGGAAGAGTTGTCTTGCTCCTCGACTACCGCTATCTGGTGGGTGATCGGCGCAGTTTTAATTTCTCTCTGGTCGGGTTTAAGCCCAATCCGATCGTAGTCTGTAGCGACCCCCAAGGCGGCAATGCGATCTAGGAGTTCGTTTAAAGACAATAACTCCGTCGGATCCATCCGTGTGGAGTATTCGGGATCAACGCGGAGGCGATTTTCGATGACTTGAGAGGTCATCGTCGGCTTAAGGGCCGAGCTGGCGGTCATGACGAAGCCGCCCACCCGGAGGGTTTGGCCTGAGGCCAGGGCTCCTCCGGAGGTGATATTTTCCTTGACGACAAGGCGAGCCATCGACCCTTTTAACGACGGCACAGTGGAACTCTCAATGAAAGCACCAATGTCGGTGTCAAAACCGGCGGATCTCGGGTAGGGGGTCCTGAACTGTGCGTCTAAGGTCGATGGTAACAGGAGACAGGGGACACGATGTTTACCCAGGTTCGGGCCCTCTCTATGGAGGTAATACCCTACTTCCTGCTTGATTGATCTTGATGAATATGAGTATTACAAGAGTTGATCTACCGCGAGATTATGACTACGGTAATGAGTATATCCCCTCCGGACTAAGTCCTCCGGTTTATATAGACACCGGGGAGATCTAGGGTTACATAGAAAGGAATCTACATAGTTGATCGCCAAGCTTACCTTCCACGCCAAGGAGAGTCCTATCCGGACACGGGTGCAGTCTCCGGTCTTCGTCTCTTCACAGCCCATCAGTCCGGCCCATGGTAACAGGCCGGACGCCCGAGGACCCCTTAGTCTAGGACTCCCTCAGGAGGTGCCCCGGTATCATATCATCCCACTACCTTTTTACTTTTACTTATCTTAGTTCAATCTTTTTGCTTTAGATGAAATAAAGTTAGTTCAGTCCTTTCTTATTTGAGAGTTTGCTTAGAGATCTATCCTTGTAATCGTGTGCAAGCTATATAATAAAGTTCAGTTTGAGTTTTTGCTTTCTTTACTTTCATGTTGCAAATAAAGAAAATAAAGGAAATAAATCAATAAGATCATATACTAATCCTATGGTAGGTGATAGCACCACATAAGGAAAAGTATAAGTAAGAAAATTTTATTAGAGATCGACAAACATAGCATTAGTCAGTGATGCAACTCATGAAAGAATTAATAAGGGAAGGGAAGATTCACATATAAATATAGGGATAATTAATGTGTGCCCTTAGTTGTGTCCCACTCGGCAAGTTTACCCCTAGTTTCCGAAAACACTTGTTCCTGCCCAAACCACTTTGCTCCTCTTATGCTTTTGCCCTTTGACCGTTTGATCACTACTTTGAAAACTTCATAAAAAATTCATACTAACTCAGAAAAATTCAAATAAGATATCAAAATGTTCACAAACGCATCACCTATATGTGCATGTCATTTGCATTCAGGAAAGAAGTGTTGGCCAGTCCCCATCTCAGTTTTAGCTCATATGATCTTAGCATGACCAGTAAAATCTAAAAAAATTCAAAAAATTCTAAATCTTTTTGGTGGCAAACGTTGACCAATTTTTTGAGTGCTTGCCAAGTTTCATAAGGGAATGGCATTCGTGGAAGTCCTAGTAAAAAAGTGAAATTTTGGAGCATTGATTTTTATTTTTTTGCCACGACTTCCACGAATGTCATTCCCTTCTGAAACTTGGCAAGCACTCAAAACATTGGTCAAAGTTTTCCACCAAATTTTTTAAGAATTTTTAGAATTTTTTTAGATTTTACTGTTCATGCTAAGATCATATGAGCTAAAACTAAGATGGGGACTAGCCAACACTTTTTCATGAATGCAAATGACATGCACAGATAGGTGATGCTTTTCTGAACATTTTGATATCTTTTTTGAATTTTTCTAAGTTAGTATGATTTTTTATGAAGTTTTCAAAGTGCTGGTCAAACGGTCAAAGGGTAAAAGCATAAGAGGACCAAAGTGGTTTGGGCAGGAACAAGTGTTTTCGGAAACTAGGGGTAAACCTGTCGAGTGTGACCCAACTAGGGGCATAAAATCAATTATCCCATAAATATACTATCCTAGAAATCTTTTGTGATTGTGAGCCTTCATCAAAATATTATATGCCAAAATTGTTGACGTTGGACAAGGAAGACAACGTAATGGTTTATGTTTGTTTATATTCACATAGAAGTCATAATGTCATAGATCCTTTAACATGTGGTGCTTGCCCCCTATCTTTGCTAGCCAAAAATTCCGCACCAATTAGAGATACTACTTGTGCATCCAAAACCCTTAAACCTAAATCTTTTTCAAGTGTCCACGATACCTACCTAGGGATTGAGCAAGATCCCTCAAGTAAGTTGTCATCGGTGCAAAAAGGCAATCAAAATTGCTTCTAAATGTGTGAGATCGTTTAGTGTAAGAGAAAATTGAGCGTTGCACGAACTTGGATGACAAAGAATAAAAGCGGCAGACTGCATAATAAAGGTTGTCATCTTAAGGGGCAATGTAACGTGATGTTCTTTTGCACTAAGGGATTGAGCATACAAACAAATAAGCGCATGACAACATCGGCTTCCCTCTGCGAAGGGCCTATCCTTTACTTTTATGTATTTACTTTTATGCAAAGAGTCAAAGTTTTCCTTCTAGTCCTTTTTATTTTTCTCCTTTGGCAAGCATCATGTGGTGAGGAAATATCTAGGACATATGTCCAGTTGAATATAGATAGCATGAGTTATTATTGTTGACATCACCCTTGAGGTGAATATGTTGGGAGGCGAAACTATAAGCCCCTATCTTTCTATGTGTCTGGTTGAAACGTTTTGCTCATGGATATCAGGCGAGTGTTAGCAATCATAGAAGACTATATGATGGTTGAGTATGTGGACTTTCTTAAAAGGCTCCGACACGTGACCCTTCCTAAAAAGATGATGAATTGTAGTTGCAAAGTTGACTGAGAACATAGTTTGCTGGTTTCTAATAGAGTTTTTTGCTTTATACTTCGATTGTGTGATGAACTGTTACTTATTCATGGAAGTATATGATAAAAGTTCTATGATAAAAGTCCTATGTTTAATTTTGTTGCTGTTATAATAATCAACATGATGCTTCTATGTACGTATTTTGTTTTTATCGACACCTCTCTCTCAAAGCATGTGGACATGTTTCTCGATTTTGGTTTTCGCTTGAGGACAAGCGAGGTCTAAGCTTGGGGGAGTTGATACGTCCATTATGCATCATGTTTTCTTACTATTATTTACAATGTTTTTATCCATAATAATGCTTTTTGGAGTAATTCTAATGCCTTTTCTCTCATAATTTGCAACGAACACACAAAGAGGGAGAATTCCGGCAGCTGGAAATCTCGACCTGAAAAAGCTACGTCAGGCTACCTATTCTGCACAACTCCAAATGAGCTGAAACTTGACGGAGATTTTTATGGAATATATAAGAAATATTGGAGCAAATAACTACCAGAGGGGGGCCCACCAGGTGGGCACAACCCACCTGGGCGCGCCAGGGAGCCCAGGCGCGCCCTGGTGGGTTGTGCCCTCCTCGGCCCACCTCCGGTGCCCATCTTCTGGTATATAAGTAATTTTGACCTAGAAAAAATAAGGAGAAGAATTACGGGACGGAGCGCCGCCGTCTCGAGGCGAAACTTGGGCAGGAGCACTTTTGCCCTCCGGCGGAGCGATTTTGCCGGGGGAACTTCCCTCACGGAGGGGAAAATCATCGTCATCATCATCACCAACAACTCTCCCATCTAGGGGAGGGCAATCTCCATCAAAATCTTCACCAGCAGCATCTCATCTCAAACCCTAGTTCATCTCTTGTATTCAATCTTGTTACTGGAACTATAGATTGTTGCTAGGGGGTGACTAGTAGTGTTGATTACATCTTGTAGTTGATTACTATATGGTTTATTTGGTGGAAGATTATATGTTCAGATCCATTATGCATATTAATACCCCTCTAATCATGAGCATGTTTATTGTTTGTGAGTAGTTACCTTCGTTCTTGAGGTCACGGGATAAATCATGTTGCAAGTAATCATGTGAATTTGATATGTGTTCGATATTTTGATGGTATGTATGTTGTGATTCCCTTACTGGTGTCATGTGAACGTTGACTACATGAAACTTCACCATACTTGGGCCTAAGGGAATGCATTGTGGAGTAGTAAATAGATGGTGGGTTGCGAGAGTGACAGAAACTTAAACCCCAGTTTATGCACTACTCCGTAAGGGACCGATTGGATCCTAGAGTTTAATGCTATGGTTAGAATTTATTATTAATACTTTTCTCGTAATTGCGGATGCTTGCAGGAGGGTTAATCATAAGTAGGAGGTTTGTTCAAGTAAGAACAGCACCTAAGCACCGGTCCACCCACATATCAAATTATCAAAGTAGCAAACGCAAATCAAACCAACGTGATGAAAGTTACTAGATGAAAGACCGTTTTGGCCTGTACTTTGCCTCAAAAGGATTGGGCTACCTTGCTGCATACTTGTTACTATTATCGTTACTTGCTCGTTACAAATTATCTTGCTATCAAACTACTCGCTACTTACAATTTCAGCACTTGCAGACATTACCTTACTGAAAACTACTTGTCATTTCCTTCTGCTCCTCGTTGGGTTCGGCACTCTTAGTTATCGAAAAGAGCTACAATTGATCCCCTATACTTGTGGTTCACCAGTGACATGTATAAAAATGATGAACGGTGGCTTTGCCACAAATACCATGTCAACTACATGATCATGCAAAGCAATATGACAATGATGAAGTGTGTCATAATAAACGGAACGGTGGAAGTTGCATGGCAATATATCTCTGTATGGCTATGGAAATGCCATAATAGGTAGGTATGGTGGCTATTTTGAGGAAGGTATTGGTGGGTTTACTGCACCGGCAAAAGTTGTGCGGTGCTAGAGAGGCTAGCAATGGTGGAAGGGTGGGAGTGTGTATAATCCATGGACTAAACATTAGTCATAAAGAACTCACATACTTATTGCAAAAATCTATTAGTCATCGAAACAAAGTACCACGCGCATGCTCCTAGGGGGGATAGATTGGTAGGAAAAGACCATCGCTCGTCCCCGATCGCCACTCATAAGGAAGACAATCATTAAATACCTCATGCTCCAACTTCGTTACATAATGGTTCACCATACGTGCATGCTACGGGAATCATAAACTTTAACACAAGTATTTCTCCAATTCACAATTACTCACTAGCATGACTCTAATATCACCATCTTCATATCTCAAAACAATCATAAGGAATCAAACTTCTCCTAGTATTCAATGCACTTTATATGAAAGTTTTTATTATATCCCTCTTGGATGTCTATCATATGAGGACTAAATTCATAACCAAAGCAAATTACCATGTTGTTTAAAGAGACTCCCAAAATAATATAAGTGAAGCATGAGAGTTCAACAATTTCTATAAAATAAAACCACCACCGTGCTCTAAAAAGATACAAGTGAAGTACTAGAGCAAAATTTCCTAGCTCAAAAGATATAAGTGAAGCACATAGAGTATTCTAATAAATCACGATCGATGCGTGTCCTTCTCAAAAGGTGTGTACAACAAGGATGATTGTGGAAAAAACTTAGGGTTAGGTTTAGGACAGCAAAAACTTCCTCTAGATTAGTTTTGATTCAAAAATTTAGGGTTAGGTTTCCGCCGAACTCACCTCGGACCGACCGAGGTGTAGAAATCGGTCTCACCGATTTGGCCTAGGCCATTGCACTTGTGATTTTCGGTCTGACCGGAACTTACAAATCGGTGTGACCGAGTTCGATTCTCAGTGAAACCCTAGCAATCTCGGAGTCACCGAACTATGTCTCGATCTGACCGATTCCACTAGTTTATAATCTAATATTGCTTCAGTGTCACCGAGTTTAACAATCGGTAGCTCCGAAATGCTTTCTGCAGAAAACTAAAACTAAGTTTTTGACTCAATTGTTTTGCAAAATCTCTGCACTTTGTGATGCTCATCCATTCTATCTCAACTATATCTATTCACAGGGTCAGCTTTCTGGTCAGTTTGCAGTTTCAGCCATGTCAGATCAAAGTGACAGTCAAAACAAGTCGGAGGAACAGGTTAACTTGAGTGAGGGCACTAGTCCCTCTGGCGGCTATGATGAGGGTAGCAGAAGCACCCCAAGCAATTTAACCAAAGCTGCAACCAGCACAAGGAGGAAGAGAAACTCAGATTCTGAAGATGAGGACTATGTTGTTGTTGAGGGGGAAGTCACCTCCAAGAAAGTGCTGAAAAAGGAGTATGCTGCTGCTGCAACCAAGCCTGGTTTGCACAAGAAAGCTCCTACCAAGAGAGTGCCCATGTCCAAAGCCAGAGCCTCAACACAGGAAACTATTGAGCTCACTCTTTAACCAAGGGAGGCTGGTGAGGGCAAGTAGAGAAAGGAAAGGGTCAAGAAGACCATGGCCAGAGTAATTGGCAGACCTCTATGATGAGAGACCCAGCTCAGGATGAGTAAGAAGATGATGAAGAAGATGCTGCACCAAAACAAATGACTCAGAAGTTGATGGGGGATGCTATCAAGTCTGGGGCTGCTCCATCAAAGCCCAAGACTGCCCCCAAGGCTACTACTCAAGCTTGTAAGTCTGCACCAAAGAGAAGCACTAGAAATATACCAGCTGCAGAAAAGAACAAGGCCCAGTGCGTGAAGTGGAGGAAGAACAAGAATCCCAAGTGCTTAGGAAATTGAAGCCAAAGATTCCTGATCATGATGACAATCATCTAGTGGCTGAAAACATGAAGGAAAGAAAGGATGCAGGTCTCAGACTGTGGAGACAGTCAGACCCCTATGCTGTGAGAAGAAGAACTGTTGTGGACTACAGATTTCACACCAAGGAACAGCAGGACTTCTATGAGACAGTCCTCTTGGATAAAGAAGCCCATTGTGTGTAACATGAAATGGGTGGATTGGAAGTACATTGACAGTAATGAAGATCATTTCCCTGGAGTGCATGAGAGGTTTAGACACAATGGAGTTGACACTTTTGTGGTTCAAAAATTGACCAAATGGAATGATGAGCTGATCATGCAGTTTTACTCTACTCCTCATTTTTACCCAGATGGAAAGATTGACTAGATGTCTGAGGGTACAAGGTACCAGTCTATAGTTGTTGAGTGGGCCAAGCTTATCAATGCTCCAAAAGAAGCTGAGGATGACATTGATGTCTATGCAAAGCCTAGAAAAGATCACAACTCCATGGACAATATGTACAAGGAAATACCTGACAAGGCCTTGGAGCACACAAGCTAGGCTCAGTGTACTATCTGTTATCTGGATTGGCCACCATGAACACCATATTGAGGCACACCTTGCTGCCCAATTCAGGAGATCACAGGATGATCAGAGGCCACTCTATCAACTTGCTTCAAATGTTTGATGTGCCACAGAAATTCAAGGTGATGAGCTTGATAGTTGAAACAATCAAAAGGACTGCAGCAAATCAGAAGAGATCATGTGGGTATGCTCCACACATTCAGATGCTCATCAACTCCAAGATGGGCAAAGGCATGTATCTCCTGGAAAAAGAGCACCTTCCCTTGAGGCCTGATCATGACGACAACACAGCTGTTATGGATGCTTCACATCCTACATCAGTAGAGGCTCAGGAGAAGAGAGAAAAAGCAAAAGCAGAGAAGGCAGCCAAGATACCAAGTGCTGAAGAGGCATCCCAGTTATTTCTCAAGTCCAAACAAGATCAACTTGGCTATCTCATTCAGGATACTTTGAGGATTGAGAAAGGTTTGGACACCCTGACTCAAAATCAAGAGAGTCTTGAAAGGATTATCGAGACAAAAATACATGATCTAGATGTCAAGGTTATAGAGATTCAGAATTCTGTGGAGAAGATTCAAGAAGAGCTTGAAGACAGGGATGAGGGACCTAAAACAGATGTTTTTCAGCAAGTCCCAAGGGGACCAAGGTCCACAGTTGTGCCAGTTGCTACTGATCCCAGACCTACAGTGTCAGCACCTGCAGCTACCACCTCAGTTGCAACTCCACCAGCTCCTCAGACCTCTTCGGATGCATTCGTTGCAGGACTCCTCCACACGCCGCCTTCGCACTCCGGAGCTCCCAGAGATCAAGCTTAGAGAGCCGCATAGCACTATGCATTTTCAAGCTTTCTGATAACTTGTTTCCAAAGGGGGAGAAAATGTATAGATCATAGGCTTCGAGAGAGAGTGTGTGTGCTTTGCTTCTTTTTGCCTCTCTTGCTACATATTTGCCTGCTTGGTTGGTTGATACTCTATTTATGTGTGTGTGAGATACTTGTATGGTCATGTGCTTGATCATATCATACTTTAATGTTTGTGCTTGAATGTTGATATTCTATCTCTCATGTATGATCATTCACATCTTGTCTTGGTGATGAGTGCATATTTCATATTCTATCATTTTGAGCGCTCCACCAAGATGTATGTGACATGGAAGAGTAACCCATAATCCTAATCGACTGTGCATTTGCATTCAAAAGTAAATTTTAAATAATGCACAAATTTAGGGGGAGCTCTTCCTTATCACATACTTCTCAAAGCGACGATGTATTTCATTCTTATTATCATTTGTCGAAGCTTTGATCTATATGTTGTCATCAATTACCAAAAAGGGGGAGATTGAAAGTGCAACTAATCCCTGGGTGGTTTTGGTAATTCTTAACAACATAGCTCATTGAACTAATATTCTTTCAAGATAATCATTTCAGAAAGTTCAATGATTGGCATGGCATGGACTAGAGATGTGGACCCCTCAAAATGCTAAGGACACATATTGGCAAAAGCTCAAGACTCTACATTTTCATTTTAGTGATCCAAGATCACATTGAGTCCATAGGAAAAGCCAATACTATTAAAAGGGGATGAGGTGTTGCTTAATGGCTTGCTTGCTCAAAATGCTTAGTGATATGCTCCAAAAGCCCTCAACCACTTTCTCATTTCCACATATGTCCTAAACCTAAAGTCAAACATGGCCCCACCGGTTTGATCTATCCGACGCCACCGAGTTCTCTTGACATAGCCACTGCCAGAAACCCTAATCAATTCGGTCTCACCGAGATGGGATTGCAAACTCTCTGTTTCCCTTCGTAACTTTTTGGTCTAACCGAGATGAGCGATCGGTCCCACTGAGTTCGCAATGCAAACTCTCTGTTTCCTTTCTGTAATGTTTCGGTCTCACCGAAATGAGCGACCGGTCCCACCGAGTTTGCCTGACCAACTCTCTGTTTGCTTGCTACTGAAATCTGTCTCACCGAGCTGAAGTAATCGGTCAAACCAAGATCAAGTTATGCCCTAACCCTAACGCATCGGTCCCACCGAGTTGATGATGTCGGTCCCACCGAAAAGCCTAACGTTCACATTTTGAACCATATAGGTCTAACCGAGTTTCACTATTCGGTCCCACCAAGTTTGGTAAATTGTGTGTAACGGTTAGATTTTGTGTGGAGGCTATATATACCCCTCCACCCATTCTCCTTTCGAGGAGAGAGGCATCAGAATGTGCCTACACTTCCAGCATTCATTTTTGGAGAGAGAACCACCTACTCATGTGTTGAGACGAAGACATTCCAATCCAACCACAAGAATCTTGATATTTAGCCTTCCCCAAGTTGCTTTCCACTCAAATCATCTTTCCACCATATACAAATCTATGAGAGAGAGTTGAGTGTTGGGGAGACTATCATTTGAAGCACAAGAGCAAGGAGTTCATCATCAACACACCATCTATTACCTTTTGGAGAGTGGTGTCTCCTAGATTGGTTAGGTGTCACTTGGGAGCCTCCTTCAAGATTCTGGAGTTGAACCAAGGAGTTTGGAAGGGCAAGGACATCGCCTACTTCCTGAAGATCTACCAATGTGAGGCAAGTCCTTCGTGGGCGATGGCCATGGTGGGATAGAAAAGGTTGCTTCTTCATGGACCCTTCGTGGGTGGAGCCCTCCGTGGACTCGTGCAACCTTACCCTTCGTGGGTTGAAGTCTCCATCAACGTGGATGTAAGATAGCGCCACCTATCGGAACCATGCCAAAAATCTCTGTGTCTACATTGTGATTGCTCCCTCCAAACTCATCCCCTCACTGGTACAGCGGCGTGCTAAACAAACGGTTTTTAACCCCTTTCCGCGACGGCATTTGGAACCGTCGCCAAGTGAGTGTGGGCGATAGGGGGGTCCTTCCCATATGACCCAGAAATCGTCGGGGATAGGCCCTCCTGGGACCCAGGCTGGGGCCATGTGCGATCGGGCGAGGCATCGAAACCCAATCATTTCTGTAGTATGTACATCCCACACGGTGAATCCCAGAAAATCACTTCCATAGGTTTGTACATCCCACACGGTGAATCCTAGAAAATCATTTCCGTAGTTATGTACATCCCACACGGTGAATCCCAGAAAATCATTTTCGTAGGTATGTACATCCCACACGGTGAATCCTAGAAAAGCATTTCCGTAGGTATGTATATCACACATAGTTCTTTGTGTGGAAACGTTTGTGCAAGTGTAACACCCTGGGAATCATGCTACAGTAACCCCCTGTGATTAAGCTAATCATGTGCTAAACAGGGCTTGATCACATTTGAACCACACCCTTGTCAAACTCCTAGTTCGAACTTCAAATATAATTAAAGTGGAAAATAAAAGTTTTCAAAAATTCAAACAGAAATGTTCAGTGGGTTCTAAATAATACACTGGTAATTATGGTGGAGAAAACACATTTTTATAAAATGTCTAAATATTTTTAAATGAAATAAAACAGAAAAGGAAATAAACAAAAAAGAGAAAACAGAAAACAAAACAGAAAAAGAAAGCAAAAGGAAAAAGGCCCGCTCCCCCCCCCACTGGAACCGCGGCCCAAACCCCCCCGGCCCAAGCTGGGCCGCCACCCGCAGCCGCGCCCCGGCCCAGCCCACCCCCCGCCCCGCGTCC